>NC_092572.1:19642488-19817488 GCF_037975245.1 Apostichopus japonicus
TGGGAAAAGTGCTTGCCCCTGCCATATGTATGATCTCTTTTGTTCAGGATCATGTGAATGTGGCAATGTGTATTTGTATGGTCTGAGGTTTCTCTCCCATGCTGCTCCATATCTAATCCTACTGGTGACATTGGACAGAACATGGCAGATGGCTTCTTGAGAGGTGTAGTAGTAACTGGATCAGAAGTATCTGTAAAGATAACATAAAACAATAGTTACTAGATTGCAAGTATCCTGTTATAGCTACTATGGCTGTGACTAAAAATATACCTTTGTTTAGAACTTATCACACTTATGCAGAATTGGAAACTGATATTGAATCTTGAATTTCATGATACTAGTCAGTTTGCCTCTAAAGAAGATCTTGATAATATCAGGCCCACTTACTTTTACAAATTCTATCAGACATGTATGCTTTTTAGTGGATGAGCAATATGCTACCATTTTTCTTTTCTTTTGCAATTTAATGATAATCAGATCACATCAGATCAGATATAAGATTGGCACTGCTCTTCCACATATAAATTTACCTTATCCTTTCTGAGTGTCAACTGATCTTTCTGTGGTGACAGCTGCTGAGAATGCCTCTGTTTGACTTTCGGCATCTTTCCGGAAAAGATGAATTTGACACCTGTTTAATGAAACAAAAAATTGTCCGTAAACCATGTACTGAAATAGCAATTGTACTGTACACCACAAGCTTATTTGTATGCGTGATGAACCTGGTAATGACCAAATCATTACAAACAAACATGTTTTATCATACCTACCAGAGAAAAAATATGAAAGAGAGAAGTACCTGTAAAAAACAAACACTTTTTTCAATAAAAACATATTGTTAATCCACATTGATTGAAACCCAGATAAGAATGACATATTCTTTCATACTCTTCTTCAATATATCCATAAACCGCGGTACCTTTCAAGAAAATTGTGAGGATAATTTTGTGTTCCCCAAATGCTTGTCCAACAACTTGAGCTCTCAAGTCAATGTACAATTTACTATGTAAAATTCTTGTCTAAGTGAACTGATTGCTTTCATATCACAAAAAGATATCCAGTCTTTTGATGTTCACTCATTATTTACCTACTGTGTAAACGTCCTGTTTAAGTGAGCAGTTGGTTTCATGAGTGAGAATTGAGATGCTAGCTTACTCCATGACATAAGCCCACCATTGTGAAAACTTCCTATTTACATGAATTGCTTGATTTCAGACTACAAGTAACGCTAGATTACTCTCCACAAGAGATGGTTTCGGTCACCAAATTTCATGAATATTATAATTTGTAGGGACAGTTTGAACACTAAACATCAGATCATTCACAAGAAGCTGAACAAAGACAAGCAAAGTACTGACATATACAGTATAAAAATATGATTACTTATTATCAGGCCTACGCAAAAAACTGGTACTTTCTTACCTCCAGGCATGGCTATATAAAGGTTTATATCGGTGTAGCTATATGTACATAATATTGTCCCTCAATTTTTGAGGCAAATTTACCTAATTTCTTGCATTGCAGTTGGGTTCCTTAAAAAAATGTACACATGATTGCTGAATACTGGACAGACAGTCAGTAGATAACAGTATATACACTGTTGCATATATGCTGGCTGTGGCTGACCTTAGAAAAACCTAATGTATAGCTGCATACGTAACGGTGTAAAGACATGTTAATCCGGAGGGATTCTAAAGTATTAATGTAGATGCATTATTTTTATAGGAAAAAACTGCAGGTCCATTTGATTGTACTTGTACAGCACGGGCCTATGTTATATGCCCTAGTTAATTATGACTGGGCAAAGATGATGCTTGATACTTATTACTGTACTTCAAATGCTCATTCACAAGAAATCTTCTTCAAACAAGAACAGCTGATAACAATTAAGAACCTGCAGAGGTAGGGATGAACAGATCACCTAGGCCTAGTGGTTAGAAAACATATTTCCATCAATTTGTTGAGGCAAAAACAGTTTAATTTTTGGTAATGAGAAGGCCCAGCTTTCCATGGCATTAATAAGAGGAGTGAAACTAAAGATCCCCAGTCCCTGTCAGTCTTTTTTAGGACGGATATTTTAATTTTAACTGTATACAGTATCTTCATGAAAGAGCATTCACAAACAGTGATGATGATGGCTCAGTAATACAACTTACTGCTATTTTGTGCTAGGATAAGTATGATAAGGTGAGCATAGGCTAGGTCGGAAGGTCCATGGGAAAAATAATGAATCATCGGCCTAGCTACATAGCCTAGACTTATCAAATCATGTACATGTTACAAATACAACAGCATAGACACTGCGAAGTTCGAACACCTAAGCCTTAAAAAAACCCAAAACTATATCTTCATTTTATTGACAAATATGTACGTACATACTTGCACACGGGTCATTTTGGAGAGGAAATAACTGTAGCTTCGTAGTTTTTGTGATATTGGCTTTTGCTTGTAGTTTACCATGGTGAAATCGTGTATTTCTTAGGGGCGTCCGATCTTCGCAGTATTCTGAACTTCGCAATACTGACTAGGCTATACATGTAAGCTAGGACAATACCCTGTACTACTAGTACTACCCTATACAGATTAAGCCTAGCTTAGCAAATCATTACCTTTTTGTGTGATCCTGAAGGAAATGTTCGGCATACTCTGCGTTGCTCACAGAAGTCAAATCATAGACTTGCTTGTAGAGTTCTTTCTCCATTTGCCAGCTAACATTGGAACGTAGAAGATAGATCTTCGTGGCATCTCTTCATCGCAGTTGTTCCTTTGCACTGTTGTTTGTCAGGTCCTTGCAACAACGGCCTTCCTCCACTTGAACTTACGCTCGTTCCAGGACAAGGCCGTTTTCTTTGCCCGATTCTCCTTGCCCTGATCCCTTTTCCATGATTGTACAGTATAGTACAGTATTCTTTACTCAAAAGGCACACAAACTGCAAACTATCGAGGACGAAAATCTTATGCGGGAAACAGTACAGTAAACTGAAATGCTGTGTTATAACGTTATGTGTGCATGGGTACGGGTTTGTAACGCATACGATTGCCTGTGCTGTTCACTGATCTAAATTTGCCACCGAAGTCACGTGATTAACCGGGGTCCCAGTAAACCTCGCTGAAACCTCGGTAATGCTAGCGCCCTCAAAAACAAGTCTATGAGCGAGATCGCCTTTAAGTAAATTTTGCGGATGTTCTTATGTTCTTATTTGAGAGAAAAATTAAGTAAAATTTTACTTAACCTGTGTAAAAATTTTTCTAGTGTGCATGCTATGTCCCTACCACATAATAGTAGTAAGTACCTCTAGAAGGAATGCACACAGGCTTGCATCATTATCATAAAACTATTAGAAAAATAATCACAGTATCAGGGACCTCTACGATATGATTCGATACTCTGTTCGACAACTACCTTCAGCGTAACGGTAAACAATTTAATCGCAAAACTGTCAGATAGCCACGTACTGCTCTGTACTGCTGTTAAGGAGATAAGGTAGTCCAACTGCTTCTGAAATTCTATATTGAAAGTCTCAAAAACAACCACATGACGATTTCCAGAAAATATTGCTAAATGTTGTTTTTCCTCCACAGTGTACAAATCATTTATCGACAGATGGAAACAATATTCTCATGAGTAGAAATTGATGAAATTTGATATCTAATTAAGCTAACAGCTAGGCTATATGAGGAAATTACAGCGTTTCAAGATCATCTGCCGTCGTGATAACACATGCACATTACTAGGTATGATCATGATACACTTCCTTGAGAAGGGAACAATTTATACGGTGAAGAGTATACATTCAAACACCATTATCTAGAGTTAGGAACAGGATATTAAGAGGGTGGTATCAATTAAGAATAGACAAACATTTCTTTTCAGAACAAAGGTCACATTACCTGCTACCGGAATTAACCCATTACGCTACCGTCTAAACTATAGCCATTGACATATATCGTACGATATAACTGTAATATGTTGCAATACATACAGAAAGTGGAACACTTACATTGGAAGTCAATATTATTCACTTGTACGATGTTGTGGTGTGAGCTAGGGATCCTCGATTCGTTCCTCGTTAGCTTAAAAAGACAGCCGAGCTGAAAGTGAAAACGATCTTTGTGTCTCTACACAAAAATTATACACGAATATGTATTGTATCGGTTGCAGGTATGGGCATGCGCATAGCAGACTATTGGTTTATGCAGATTATTAATGATAGGCATACTCTTCCATGCATATTTCTACGTCAGTACAGTCTTAAGTATATGACATAATAAAAACTCACCCCAGCGGAACAGAGAATAAGAATAACAAGTTTGAGAAAGGAAAGTCTTATTATTTTGAAGCCTGTAACAGTGATGAATAGGAATGGGGTATTCTCCACAAATAATTCTCTATATTTTAAAGTTAAATGTGGCAACAAATTTCTTGTTGCATGTGATTATTTTCAAGGACGTTTGAAATAATTGTAATGAGTAGTAACCAGTTATAAAGATACAAAATATCTAAGACGATTGGATTTAGCTTCTTCAATGGCATTGTATGTTTATGAGTGTGTGCAACTAGCTTTGATCCAAACTCTGGACTTTAACAGATGAATTTCAAGTTCACAAAAGTCTTTGGAAAGAACCACGACCTCCTCTGAAGAACTATATTGCTAAGGGTATGGTAAGATTCATGGCACCTGGATCTAAACAATGAAAAAAAAATCGGGTCCTCTCTGAGAGTCATAAACACACCCGTTATGAGTGTGCATGGAGTTTATCAGGTTTGGTGAATTTATAGCATGCATAACTGATTCTCGTAGGCCTACTGAACAAGGGAAAGGGCCCTCCTTTATTCATGTATTGCAGAAATTCACTACAAAGCGCATTGAACCGTTAAGTTTGGGGTTTCTTTCTTCTCTGCCATCGGTAGATTCTGTCTTTCACACCACCCGATTAAAAAGTAACAACAATTATAACGACAATTATAACAACAATTACTGTCCTCCACTGGTTCGTCGCTGTTGTCACGTTAATATCTTACTAATCCCGTTTTTACGGCTAGTAAGTAATATACGGGTTTGGGTGGAGCGGTGGCCTCGACGAAATTCCTGCATATTTCTTGTCTGTGGCAGTATCAGTAGTATGCGGTAAATTATTACACCGCGTTTTCGTGTGTGTGTTGTGTGATACAAATAAGTTCAGAACTTTTCACGACTAGTGGGCTGTACAGTATAGGTTACGGTCGAGTTTTGCCTCAGGCGAAGGCTTTTAGTTTGACTATAGGGAGCTGTTACACTAGTGGCTCCTGGTTTGACTAGTTTTAGGCCTACGTGGTGAGCAGTCGAAGTCCGAACTGTTCGAGTGCCCTGGTTTCGTATTTGATTCACTCATAAGGAAAGCTGCGCATGCTTTATGCTGTATCGAATATCAAAAGTTAAGCCTATGGAAGTGCAGTAACTTAATGTTGTTTTTCACCGTAACAAACCAGTATATTTCAAAATTTTACAGATGCACCAGTCTTGTACTAACTGGAGTAAAGTATTTGCAAATATTGTAACCGAAGTCGCGAGTTGACATTTTCTACCGCTCAATTAAGAAACTAATAGTGAATATAAGTCTGATGCACACAGACTCGTGTCACAAAACTACAAACGCGAATGACTGAAAAAATTGACTGAAGTGATTACAACATTGGGTATACCCAATATATTGATATATCAAACGTATATGGTCAAGTCCGTCATTTGGTAATTCAGTCAATTTAGGTATGAATTATATATAGACCCAGTCACAACTCACTTTGTATTTTACTTCATATATTTTTGTTTAAAGCAGCATTTTGCGTTTGTCCAGAATTTTTCCGTGTCTATCGAGTTTTTATCATAATACGATCACAAAAGACCAAACTAAGACTTTCTCATACTTTTTTCCCCACATCGAACGCTAATTAGCAAGTAATTAAGGATATTATATGATTCTGAGAATTGTGTCTCCCTGACACAATCGACATTAGTATTTATCACATGCAGCTCTACAAACCGCCTATTCAAATTCAACCAATCAGTGAAGAGATGTTTATGTATGACCTGGAGCTTAAAATAGACTCAGTCATTGGCATGGTAATCCCTCAGCGTCTTTACCGTGAGTAAAGTGTACACGCACGTAAGCCTACTGTACGTAGTACTTAGCAAAGTATTTAGTGTCGTATTATTGCTACATGCACACAATACTATAACCTGGTGACGAAGTGACAAAAGAATAAAACAATGGAGAAGCGCTCAAATGGGAAATATAAATTTTTGAAGAACCTAACTTCAACTGAAAAGAGAAAATGGCGGAAAGCCCAGAAGAAAAAGTGTCACGACACCGTGTCCCTTTCGGGAATCAATGGGAAAGATGGAGCGAAGTGAAGAGGAATTTACATCTGAAGAGTGATTCAGAAGTCACTCGACTTCTACTCGACAGGTAAGCAAAGGATAGAATTCTTCGTTACAATTTTTGTTTACATGATTTAACGTTACTTCTCATTATCGGTGAGAGAAACTGAGACCGAACCTCTGCCTCCACTATTATTACCACAGTAACTAGTTTAGCCTAGGCCAGTATCGGGGCCTATACTAAGTCGATAGTACTACTAGTACTAGTAGTATAGTGTACTTAGCCTATTATTTAGTAGCAGAACCAAGGCCAGTTAGGCTAAACGCTCTTACTCTTTCTTCACAGTCCTAGTCTTATCAAATTGCAACAAGTTTTTGTTCCTGTTCTTGATACAGTGCTAACTAACGTTCACGCCGACGCATAGATACTTTACACTAGACTTTACAAGGCATGGGCTATGATGGCAGTGATTGCATATGCAGTAGCCGAAATCACGAGGCCTACGTTCTGGCGGTTCCCGTTAGTTTCATGCCCTAAATAATGTTTGTTTCCTCCCCTAAAAACGTTTCTTACCTCTGTACCTCCTCAATCATGGGGAGGAAATCATCGTTTTTCCAGGAAGGAAGCTGATGAAAGCATATTGGCTAGGCTATGTGGAAAGAATAAATTTAGTAGGCCTAGGGCCTAAGTGGAATAACTGTAGGAATTTCTTTTCATTTCTACCTTTTCTACAAATATCTCTTCCCATATAGCCTTGCCAATTTGCCTCCCTTGAAAAATGATTCTTTGATTGAAATCGTTATTTTCTCTCCTAAATCAAAAATTACAGTTACTTCAGTACCTAACTCTTTCTACGTAGCCTAGCCAAATGTCTTCTTGCTTGAATTCCTCCCCTGAGAAACAGTACTTTCCTCCCTGAGTGATAGTTTATTTTTGTGATTCTACTTTCAGGTTTACAAGGAATTTCTCAAAGTCTGCAGGCAGATGGACCTGTGTTCCTGTTATGGAAAAGAATAGTTACAAGTACATTCCGCAACTGATGAAGGACATATTTAGACGGAGGCTTGATGATGACAATTCTCAACTAAGACGTGTTGTCGTGTTGTTCTTGCTGAGGATGACCCAAGGCACATCTCTGGTACAATTCGCCCGAGCCAACCTCCATCAGTTTTACAGCTTCTTGCAAGCCATCATAGCAGGATGGGACCAAGTTCTACTGTTGTAATGAGTCAAATCTATAAGTCTTCCTTGCATCAGAAAGTGATATCATTTTTTTTGGGTGGGGGGGGGGGGTGGGATGGAGTTGTTGCACAGCTTGTTGCAAGCCATCAGAGCAGCATGGGGCCTAGTTCTACTTTGTAATAAGTCAAATCTATTAATCTTCCTCGCTTCAGCAAGTAATATTATTTGGGGGTGGGGGGAGGTTGGAGTGATTGCAACCTGCATGTCTCCTACAACTTTGCAGTAATTTAAAAAGTGGTAGGATGGGGGGCTTCTTTTCTCATAGTCATCAGTCATGCCAATTGATCTAAAACATAATGCATGTACTAGTTTGGAATCAGGTTTGGACGCGAAGAACTATTCCTTTTTTTTTCAATTTTTGTTGTTGTAAAGATCAGCAGACTTATTCTAAGCACATTCATCAATAAAAATGAACACTTAATTGAACTTGTTATGTGTATTGAAGCTTATTAATGTCCATGTTGCAGAATAAATTAGCACATTAAATTGGAAGATTTTTCAGATTGAAGTAAGAACAGCAGTGAAAGAAACTGTGTGTTTATTCAAAGCCCTGAATGGTAAAGTTAAGGAACACAGAAAAATAGAGAAAAACCATGATCACGTCTTTCACGAAAAGAAAATGTAATACTAATAACATGTCTATAATCTTAGATGATAGTGAAAACAAGTCTATATTTGGCAAGGAATACAACTGATCAAGAAATAAAGAACTGAATACAAGTGAATGATTAAGTCAAGGAAATAGAGAATATCTTTGACCCAAGATCACTTTGACCTATGGAAAACAATAGCAATCAATTACTCTCCAGGGGCTACATATGTAACAGATAACCAACTTCTCTTCTTGAGATATGGCATTAGCACTAATGGCCTTAAGCGTAACAATGGGATTATCTACCCGCCGAGTGTTATCAACATTTGCCATGAAACCAACTTTCACTTCTTGGGATATGAACTATTGTCCTCAAAATGACCTTCATGGTTAACAAAATGTTTTACCTTCTCACCAAGGGCCACCTATATAGCTAGTTTGAAGTTCAAACAACTTTCACTTCTTGATATTGTTTATAAGTTTTCAAGAGTTGAACATCTCTTGACCTAAAATGACCTTTAACCTCCATGAAAAATAATAGGGTTCATCTACTTACCAAGTGCTATCTACATAGCAAGTTGGATGTCAAACCAACTAGCACTTCTTGAGATACTGTTTTTACACAGATTTCAAATGTTGACCTCAAATGACCTTTAAACTTGATGCAAAACAATAAGAATCATCTACTCTTCAAAGACTACCTATATACCAAGTTTGAATTCAAGCAACTTTTACTTCTTGAGATGTTGTGTGTACATATATCCAAAAAGAGTGCCGGATGGGTTTCCATCAGTTGCATTACCAGTTGTCGAGGCTGTTGAACATCTACATTACCAACCATTGCCTAAGAAGAAAAGTGAAGAAAAAAGAGTATCATTTATTTTGCTTAAGTAATAATATCATTGCTTTTGATGATAGACAGCACTTATTGATTGTGTTGCTTTGGGTGTTTAATATACATGTGATATAAGAAGATAGACATAAAATATATTGTTTGAACACTACACCAAGTACTACGAAGTGCTCTGTTTTTCAAAACTTGCTTTCAGACAAACAGTATTTTGCTTCCAAAAAGGATTAGCAAATATAACCCTTTGATAATTGATGTCACTTAAAAATAACTATTTTCAGTATGACAATCTAGCCAGCTACTTATGTTGCTAGTATTCTTTAATTGAGCAAGCCATTCGTTATTACACTGAGTTGAACTGTTTAAAGAATTACCAGCTGTTACTTTGCAGATCCCACAATTTTGCATATTGAAACGTACCCTTATATTTCCCATTCACTCCTGTTGGCGTTCTTCTACCTGCCTCCTAGCTGCAGCTGCTGTTACCCGGGTTGTCCCGTTGTCTGGTGTTACCCAGGAGCTAACCTCTCCGTCCTCTACTTCTGCCAGCCCTCCTTGGTGTTTCATCACCAGATGGTTGCTAAGAAGGTAGCAAAAGGTTTCAAATTATAAACATGTCTTTGGATCCGCTGCTAAAATGTATTGCTCTCATTTACTGGTGACATATGACTAGATGCTATTTATCACTTTTATGGAATGGTTGTACACTTTACTATAAAATTTATAGAACAGCAGACATTGCATGTTGCCCTAGGTTTCAGTTTCCCGACCCGTTAGTTCCTCCCCTGAAAATTTTAGTTTCCTCTACTAAATACGTTACTTTCCTCCCCTACATCAAGGTAGTAAAGTATCGCATTCAGGTTAGGAAACTAATATGCTTGTTGAATGAAACTTAAAAAAAGGTTACTTACTACACTCACACATAATCATAAAAATCGCCTAAATCATCAATTGCAATTACTACAGTTTTGCAAAGCACTTGCTAAAAAGCACTACTTAAATCTCCACATGGCCTAGCCAGTATGCCTTATTGCATTCCCTTATGAGAAACGTTACTTTCATCTCCTGAAAAACGTTATTTTCTCCCATGTTGTAAGAGGAAGAAGCTGACGTTTTTCAAGAGATCAGGAAAAAAGGCCCCCATTGCGATACACTCGTAGCTACATTGCTTAAAGTGCAAAATTCGCAGCGTGTACATAACGTTATTCAGGCCTAACCAGTGTAAGTCACACACTAATAGATCTGATTGTACTACAGTAACTAGCCTATGTAACACCGAGTAGAGTGATACAATATCGTTCTAGAGAATGTTACGTACCGATCGAGTTCTTGCTGGTTCAATGACTTTCTCTCTTATGTATCCTTCCTACAAAGCTGGTTTTATTTTCGCGGAGCGACGAATTTTCTTGGGTTTTTAGGGCATCGTATGCAATGAGATATGCCGTAAGTGTCCCTTCGCGCAAGACGTACATCTCCTCAGCTGATTTTTGCTTACTGTTTACCTTGCTATTCAAAGTACCTTTTCCGTTATACATATTCACAAGGTTCTTTTATGTGGGAGGAGTCTATCGAAGTCAAAGATTCAAAATACGAAAACCAGAAAATGTCATATTTTTGCACTTTCGGGAATAGTTTGAGTTGAAACTTTACAGTTAGCTTAGTTTACGTCATTGGTATAGTATCGGATATAGTATATAGTATTGGAAAATCTCGGGAATCAACGCAAAATGCTGCTTTAAATGCCTAAAACCTGTGAATTAATGTTTTTCATAAGCATTGTATTTTATGAACTCACTACACATTTGTTAGTGTACTGAAGTTTATGTCATCCATTTTCATGAATTCTGGCTGCCGTCTGGTGGAAGTAATTCATAATGAATTTCCTGAGGCTGTGCAACAAAAGCCCAAGGCTTGGTAGTTCCTCATGCAGCCTTTTCCTATAGTTACTAGTTCGCCACACAACGCTAGGCCAAAGTCACCTTTGCTCAATTCCTTAAAAACTGAAAAACTCTTCCTTTACCTTTTTCAACTTTACCTACTCAAAATAGGCATATTCTATGAAATTGTTGAGCAATTTGGGTTTCCAGTATGATTCATACGCCCAGCGAGGGTAATTTCGGTTGGGGGCCCAAGCCAAGAACATCTTTGCCAACGTGGTCTCTGACTTAATTGCAGACGAGGCCTTCCGTCTTTTTAACGCCTCGTTCTCAGCGCTCCCTCCCCTATCCTTTCAATATCAACAACACCAGTCTATGTACCTACACCATCTTATTTGTGTTTTGCACCCCACAGAACTTGAACTATATAGCTTTGATGAATGATTCGATTGATTAATGTCAGATGCTAGAAAGACTTTTAGCTTTGGTTATCTCTAAATGCAAAATTAATCTCAGTCATATCAAAATCATCTCATGATATAGAACAAAATAAACGGTGTTAAATACAAACAATTCTTACAGCATGATACCATCTTGAGATGGAGACAACATTTCACAGCAATTAACAGTTACCTAATGACTCCATGTGTATTACACTATAGATGTATTGCTGATGGAAATGTGTCATACATGACCTTGGTATGTTTCTGCCCTGTGATGCGCAATTTACCAGTCAAACGAGTAGCAATATTTGGGGACAACTACTTGAGCTCTCAAAAGACAAACTTGATTAAAGAAGGTTGTGTAGAAACTCTCCTTTGCTACATATGATAAACTCTAAATTGACAACTATTTAACTTTAAATAACCTCAAAATTGACCTCGATTATTCTAAAAAGACAAACTGCTCAACTATGAAAAACTGCATCAATTTCATGCAAGATTTAGATCAGCAAATAGATGGCTATTACTGGACATGATACACATATTTTTTTGCATAACTAACTATAAGGAGAGTCACGTTCTAAAGAGACTTTTTAAAATTGAAATCGAGTAGCACGCAGACAGAGCTAGTAAGGACAAGCAACCCAATATGGATAGCTTGAAAACAGTAATATATGGTCAGCAATTTCAGATCATTAGCAGGTAAAGTATAATGGCAAGCTAAGCACATATGATATGAAAGATATTTCTTATCCAGCATCCAGGTGACGTCACTCGTCACATATACAAACAGATGCAGCGAGATCCAGACTTGAAGCTACAAGCTAATGAAAGTTAGAGTTTCAAGTGGGGATTTTAATCACTTATCATTGTATAGCGTCATCTATTAGATACCCATCAAGTTAACTAAGGTATCACAGTTTGGCTGTACCCTATTTTATTAAGTTCTTCATCTTCATTTTCAAATTATTTTTATTAAGGTTTGTGTCACATAAAACTTAATTAAATCTTATGTGGGTCATTAAAATAGTTCCTGCAGTGATTTTGGAGACGGATTCATTGTATGTTATCTCCGTTAAAGGTAAAATATGTTACCACCAGATAAGGTGATAAATGCAACCAAAAATTCAGACGCTTCAACTTTCGCTATGTACGGTCATGGCTTGGATGAAGGTTGTCGGTTCTGGTATTTGCTTACATTTGCATGAAAATATTTAGTAGATTAGTGGATTAACGCAGCTATTAAAGGTAACTAGACCTGCAAACCAATGTATCACAACGTAACCCTCAGGAATGACGCAAGCTACTGAAAAAGGCATGATTGAATTGAGTTATATTGACATAAATTTAATGTCCATAATCGGAAATTCGGCTTACACAGGTCGTCAACGGAAGAAAAAACAATAGTTTAAGTATCAATAGACTGCGGTACACATACAGTAATACAAATATATATACAGCAAATCCTGAAAATAAGAAACTTATCTTCTCACTTGTGAATTAAATATATGGATAGAATTAGGTACAAATGAGTATCTGTAGCGGGTCCTAAATGTACGTGGTGGGCATAAACGCAGTCCAGAGCGGTTCTAAATGTAGTGCTAAAACAAAGGGTGTGCATGGTCTTGCATGATTTGTTTCACTTTATTGCAGACCCTCTCATGATACAAGCACTCTAACGATGGTAAGTGAACACCAATTACCCGCTGAGCAACTTTCCTAGATTGATCAAGCATCTTCACATGATGCATACAATGTAAGCACAAACCACTAGATAGAGATTTTTGGTAGAGCTCTTAATAATCGAAAGAATTTGCTCATTGATATGCTTGGAGGAGCTTGGTAGGAAGGAGCCTGGTAGGACTACGAACTGAAAACACTGAAACTAGCCATTCACGCTGCGGCTTGATGAATTGTCTATGGTTACGTACTTGGACTTCGTATAATTGTACAGGATAAAATTCATGGCCTGTGTATCATATAATATATGTATGTACGTGTATGTATGTATAACATGCCATATATAACATGCCATGTACGATAATTAGTTTCTACACAGGTTACTTGAAAACACACATGTGTGAAAAGGATACATTTGACTCCGGACAAACCCTTTGCGCGTACACCATATCCAATTCTATGTACGGTATGTCGCGTTTACATATTAACTCGGTAAACATACATATAATGAAAGTGGTTTCTTGATGCCTTGCACAGTTAGTTGAACATCAAGTACCATTCATAACAAGGGTATAGCGTTTGCAAGGATACTTGATAACATACAGGTGTAACGTACTACACTTCTGCACAATTAACACCAATACAGGTGTTTGGAATATTAATATATATGGACTTTTATTTGATGGTCACATAAATGGCCGCAGTGTTTGCACACTTGGTATCCATTCGTGCGTACCGCAGGAAGAATTGTATTGACTAAAATGCCTCCTATATTGCCAAAAAGGACACTTCCCAGGCGTGGCAAAGTTGTAGCAGACCTCCCTGGTTGCAGGTAAATATATTATAACTGAACTTGCGTAGTATTGTAACTTTGTAAGCTATTCTTTACCCTTAATTAACTGTTTAAGCTTGAAGTAATGTTGTAATTCTTTGCCGGGAAATCCCCGTTATCCTGCTAAGTTGTTTTCTATGACGCAACAATCATGCACCTGGCCTTTGTTCGAAGAGTTGAGATTTCCGGTCTCCAAAAGACTGGTGACCGCAACTCAGAGGCGGTGTTCTTTGAATTAGTAACTTCTCGCGCGCGTAAACATTGTTTACACTGATATAAAATTAGCTGATTGTAACGTGCAGTGTGGCACTCTTTGACAAAATCTCATACAAGGCGATATACAAGTCTACGTACGGTACGTTGTCATATCATTTCTATCAACCAGGTTGGTATGTTCAAATACCACGTCGCCGTGTCAAACAGTTCGTAGAGATTGGAAGCGCTCAGAAAATTACTTAAAACATTGTGAGTCGTATGAATTGTTAACAAAGTATGCTATTACACTGAGGGAGATAACGCCCAATTATTTAGAAGTAACGTTATTAAACGATTATTAACATTCACGTTAGTTACGTTAATTAGTTGCGCTCTGAACTGCTTGGAACTGTAGGTACGTTTGTAAGGACCAGTGTTCTGCGTTGAATGGATATATATCAGTCATTCCGTAATAAGTAGAAATAGTGCGTAAGTCCTAGTTCAGCTATCAAACAGAAAGCAAGATTAAATGATCAACATTAAAGTCATTTAGTCCAACGATTGTTTCTTAGTGTATTTGCATCGGACGCTGAGTTTAGCGCCGCGTTGTGCGCTGTGCGCTGAGTTGAAACGCCGCATTGGAGTATTCTGTTAACAGTTAACGTTCTGCGTTATGTAAGGATAACTATTTGAGCCGTTTATTGTAAGTACACTATTTTGTGCCCCTGTATGCTAAAGGAGGTTTGAATAAACGGTACCAATGTGCAATGAGCACTTGAATATCTTCCCCATTGCCATCTTCTTGTCGAGGCTCTCTTTCACTAACCCTAACTTTAAATATTGCCCCATCAGACGAGGAAGTGACAGTACAATAAAAGTGGATAGAATTAAGTATCAAGGCACAATGTAAGCTAATGGAATCACCCAATAAATTGTTAGCCAAGAAACGGTCAATCTGTCATCGATGTATACTCCTAAATACTCAGACTTTATATTGACTAGTATTATTGTTATTGTTACTACTACAACCAATACCACCACCACAAACAACACCACCAGCCACACCACAACTATCATTAACACCAATACCAACACTTCCTCTAGTATTAATATTTCGTTTTATTATATTTTTGTATATATGCGGGTGGATCTAGTGCAATATATCTTTCAACTTGTCGTGATTTGACTTTTTCCAACCGGCAAAACGAGCAATGACAAAACACAATTTGAATGTGGGAGGCTGTGAGTTTTAGTGGAGGGTGGGTTGGTCTGAGTATGGTTTGTGAGGGTAGGTGGGGTGTTCGCAGTCGGGATTCGTATTATTAAGTTTTGTTTTGCTGTGTTTACTTTCTCCTTAATTCCTTTGTCCAATATTTTATCTATTTCTGATTTGACTTTTTTTGTCAACTTATTGTTTTTTGGAAGTGAAACTCTTCGACAAGAACCTCATTTTTTTTATAGTTTTACTTCCCTTTACTCTCATTGCTGTTAATATTATAATTTTTTATTTTGTGCAACTTTTCTACTATAAAATGAAAACAGAAATAAACGAAACAATCCATTAGTAGAACGTATCATTTATTATAAGTAAGCGTAGAAGAGACATAAAGATGGGAATATATAACACTGATAAACTAACCATTTCCATTTGAAATTTGCCATGCCAATATTTCCACCAAAATTTGTTGAAATAAAGAACTTAGTAATTATTTTTCAGAAAATTGTTAATTACCAACTCTTGTATATAAGACAACATTGTAACATTCCGTCGAAAATTGTTGAAATGTACCAGATGTGACTTAAGAAATAAGTTTCAGAAAAATCGTCATCATTTCAAAATTTTGAATAAAATTAAATTGTTGAAATGACAATTAAATTGTAATAAGTTATCATTTCAATATTATCAGGAAACTATCAAATTGATCAATTGGAAAGAAATTAACAATTTAATACTTTGCTGATATACGTTGAAAATAACAAAAAGTGAACATTCGAAATCATTTCAACATTCAGAAAATTGTCACGTTGCTCAATCGGAAAGAATTCACAACTTAACTCTGATACGTAGAGATAAATTGGAAAATTCAGCTCGGGCACTCGTCACATTTTAACAAATGTATCTTATGCCCTGATCTTTTGGTAGAAACTTCGGTGTCTAGCCCAACCCTTGCTTCTGAGCTCTAACCTTCGATTATTTGTGATAAATATATTTTCAAAATTAAAGTCTGCGCCAATCATTCCTCACTTTGCGAAAAGTTGGCCTTCATTACTTTTGTTTTACGTGTGTAAGCGAGGCCGATCACGGTAAACGTAGAGTTCGGAAGGGTACACAAATATATTATGTACAACATTAGGAACCGTGCGAAACATATATTTAATCAAAGTACTATGTACAACACTAGGAACCTTTCGTAACATATATTAATCAAAGTACTTCCTTGTAACACCTCGTGGCCAACCCAACAAGCCTTTTAAAACAGCGAGCAAGGTCTCGCCGACAGCAAACATGCACGAGTGAACATAAAAATTTAACTATTATTGCAAAAATAAAGGGCCTATATCGTCTTAGCATTTCGGATACAAATGAGGGATAAAGGTTAAGGCTGAGGGTTTACTTTAAAATTGAGTACAGTCGTTTGTTACTTCATTAACAATATAGAATATAGTGAGCCAGCAGTCTTTATTATAAGATGTTACAATATTCTTCCCTTGGTAAAATAAATCGTCCTCGATTTATACATTTCCCTTACAAAAATGTCTTATTTTCCTTTATGTTAATATTGCCCTATGCTATTGCAAATTGACCACAAATAACCATACTATATATATATATATATATATATATATATATATATATATATATATATATTATTGCTAAGTAACAATATCTATCAATACCAATCTTAGTAGCAATAAGTACAATAAGTAACAATAACAATACCTATCTCAGTAACAATACCATATAACAAGTAACTAAGTAGCAATACTTTATATCTTTTTTTTTAAATTTTCAAGTAATTAAGTACATCAAAACTACATACTAAATATCACAAAATACACAAAAATACAAATTTTGAAGTAATTAAGAACATCAAAGTTACATACTAAATATCACAAAATACACAAAAATACAACTTCACAATTGAGAACACATTACTCCACTATTGCCTTACAATTATTTGATACTTCTAAATACATAATCTCCTTATCGACTAGAAAAAAAGAGTTAACTTTAAAATTAAATACAGTCATTTGTTATTTCATTAAAACTATAGTGTTAATATTGCCCTATGCTATTGCAACTTGACCACAAGTAACATTCTGAGGTATGCGATGTAGAAGGTTCTCACAATACGCAATGATCAGTAATACTAGCCACAAGGGTTTTACTGTTCGTTTTTACTGTTGATCTGTGTTACAAGAAAATGAATTTTATCATAAAAATGATATAATCCTTACTAGTAATACCTATCCTTCATTACTATATAACAAGCATTATTAACGTGAGAGTGTCGGTACTACTTCAACCACTCAAAGAGAAAAACATCTTTAATAATATATAAGATCCCCTGGGCCATTTTTTTTCTGGTTGCAATATATTACTGACTTATTTGGGTATCTAAAGTGTGTGATAAGATTTCAGCAATGTTATACAGAACTCTCAGTGCAGACTGCACAGAATATTTATTCTAGTTCAATATGGGAATAAATAATGTAAGTATTAATCTATTCAAACCCGTGCAAACCCCCAAGCCTGTGTTTTAGTTTCATATACAACATTCATTGATTAACCATTACCACGCCTTTCTTTGTTCAGCCTTGATCCCGATACAAAATGTTCTATTTCTATTCAGTATCAATATATAGCACGATTAGGCTAGTTGAAGTCAATTTTAATCCTGCGTTACTGGTTTAACCGGTTTTCGCACGCACATGATTGGCACCTACTCTTTCACAAAATATCACAATGAAATGTTGCAGCCTGCTAAAAAATTCATATTTACGAATGGAATACGAATCCACTTCTCAGGTTAACATAAGAGTCACATCGAAAAATGAAATTATTTTACATTAACTACAGCAATTAAGGCATTAAACTGTTTTCGTGTATAACAATTACTGAGAAGGGTTTGTTGGTACGTGAATGTGCCTTGTTAAACTGGGTATTACAAAAGTTAATATATACAAGATTCTACTCTTCATTGCAATTCATATGAGGTATATTACTTCTGTTGTTCTAGTTTGAATTGGCGTTTGTCTACATTTCAACTCATGTAGGCTGATATTTTTCAAGCAATGCTTCTTGTAAATCAACTCTTCCTGCTTTTCTCAAAGCATCTGCGAGAACGTCATAAGTTGCAGCGCTAGCTTTTTTCCTTTTCCACACAAGTAGCATTTGGTATATCGTTTCCTGGGGAGTTGGATAACCCTTTTGTTCGAGGTTTTCGAGTTGTTCTTCAGTCAACTGAAGATTCCTTCCAACATCCATCCAGCATTTACCAATATTTTCTGATAAGTCCTTTGAAAACGAAGTACAAGAGAATATTATACCCAAGATATTATTTATGTTCCGGATAACCATCGTGATTAAAATCATCTGAGAAGGTTATCCTCGTTATTTCCTAATTAAAACCACAAATTTAGTTATGTAGGAACTCAAATCATTCACTTCCCTATTTACCTTATTTGCTAACATAATGGAAACGTTTAGCACTGCGCAGCAACGAACCCACCGTAGACAACTTTAACTGTTTGAACGGTAACGAACCGCCGGGCTGCTGCTCTTATTCTGGTAGAATCGTTTGACATGACGTATGCCCTCGTGGTACCCATGAAAGCGGCTAGGCATGTAGGTTCAGCAATATGATGTCTGGATGAAACTCCCCCCCCCCCCCCCCGTCTTGTGATGTTTAGATTCCGGTAATCTCGGAAGTACATCGATCAAAAGATTAAGCAGGAGACCAAACACGATCTCCTGGGTCATGTCTGGGGGATGAGAAGTACTCTCGTCGGTGACGCCTAAATGTGGAGAATACGCTGTGTATCAGACACATTGCAGGTCAGGAGAGAGGAAGCTAACATTTCATCTCAAAAAAATGAAACATTGTGTGTCCATCGCCTGTGCATGAAACGACCCGTAGCATAATGCCAGCGATTACGTTGAGAGGAGGTTCCCACAAGTTGATGTCAGTGTAACAATGACTGAGTGTGAACCCAATTTCATTCCTCTCGACTTAAAACTCGATTCAAAACGCAGATGTTTTAGTTCAAAATGATAAATTTCTGAACAAAGAGCAGTGGACAGAGACACGAAAGTGCGTTCGTAGGTAGCAACGCAAAGCACTTTACGAATATTGAAAGAAATTACTTAAAATAACGATATCGAAGAAAATTACGCAATAAAGGTTCGTTTTGGTTTACATTTACGCGTAATCTTTTCAGTGAAGGCCTTAATTGGTCAGTACTTAATAAATTACAATATATTAAGCTTAATTTCGCGGTTTGAGTTACTCTCCGCAGAATATAGCAACGGATAAACAGTTACCTGAAGAAGCCTTTTACGAACTTTGGTTTGTGAAATTGCTGGCGGCAGTTCTTCTTGTGAATCTGCAGTACCAATCCCCGTTGAAAGTATGGTTGCTTCAGCTCTTGACAAACTGGATTCCTTGTAATATAATGGCATATCAATACTATTATTAGTTCTAGACCTATATACACATCCCATTGTTTCATGATTACCAACATATACTCCTTTATAATGGACACTTAAGTGCATATATTGCAAGAACAACACCAAATGCTAAACTTTTTGCAAACATCCTTAAACATCCAATCGTCCACAGCACCGATATATACATTATGTAGTATGTACCAGTTTACGTTATTTTGGTCATCCGTATGCAATGTGCTATGCACCATGGCGTCCCTATAGCACATAGTCTTAGTGGTACATAATAATCATGTCATAGAAACGTTTTTAAGGGGGTGGGGAATTGAGGTGGTATGACGATTTAGCTCTCTTATTCTAGGTATACCATGTTGGCTTTTAAAGCAGTTAAACGGCATGAGAAGAAAATATAAAATAACAAATGGCAGATGTCATCCTGACCTGCATCAAAAGCCAATCTAACATATCCCTATACTCCAACGGTATCAAATATGATAGTCACCATTGCACCATAAAGCACCCATTAGTGCAGCACTATTTATTACGTACAATGTGAACCATTCAATTATGAGGGCTTAGACGGTAAGTCGCCCAGTGAAAGGGATCTATAAGGGGAGGAGTGTCCCCACCTCTTTGAGAAATGTTGGTATAATGGAGGATACTTAGGCTGTATTTTTAAATTTATACTGTCTAGCAGTGGGCGGTCGGGGGTAGTTAAGGATAAATCCCAAGTAGAAGTATACGTGATTGCGCCTCTAGGCACAAAGTACGGACTAACAACAAGTCTGTTTTGTGCACCCATATTATTAATGTTAGGAGAAAATTGGTTATACCGCTAACACTAGTGTATAGGTTAATATGGTTCTTGTTAGAATCATCGACGATTCCGGTTTGCACATGCGTAGTTAAAGTCATGAAGTAACCGTCTTAACCAGCAGCGCTTAAATAGAAAGAATAATAGTTTGGTTACATACACGATATAAACATGCCAAAAATGCTGATATCTCATAACACACTTCAGACACCCAATAAGTTAGTAATATATTGCAACCAGAAAAGAAATGGGCACAGGGGATTGTATACATTATTTGAATGGTTGAAGTAGTACCGACACTCACGTTAATGATACTTGCTTTATAGTATTAAAGGGTAGGTATTACTTTGTAGGAATAGATAATTAATAAAGTCAAATGTATTATCTGGTTCTTGTTAACGGATTCTTGGTATATAGGTTCTTGTTAACGGAAGTATAGTCTAGCTGTCCGCTGAGCTGAAATGCTGTATGCGGATTAAGACAGACACATTCTTTTGTAATTGACTTTTTTTTGCTTTTTTTATTATTAAAGAAATTGTTATTAACTCTATGTAACATTGAACAACAGTTACAGCGAAGTCGACAGTAACCACAAAACTTGTAGGACTACATCTCATGTCGTTAATTATGGCATTTAAAAGTGCAGGCTTAATCAAAATTATTGATAAGAAGAAGATGGAACTTTGCATTTAAAGTTTCATCAATGTCATTTATCACTTTTTTTCGACTAGACAGTTTGATAGATGAGTAAAACACAATATTGCAAGATACCACCAATACAATTTTCTGTTATTTTACCTCTGTGTGAACCTCTGTCGCGTAAACAAGTTTTTAATTTAATATTGCTCAATAAAATGAGCCAGTTTCATCGTCAGTATCATGATGACAGCATATGACTCTATAGGGTTGATCAGTATTGATTATTTGTATCTTATCATACCTTAGCATAGGAGACTTTTGACAATTAACAGTGATTACCGCATGTATGTAACGTCACAAGCTTGTATGGTTGAAAATATGATATTGCTGTTGATTTCTATAAGGGGAAGCTTCCCTACAGAAATCCGCAGAGTTATTTCCCTTTGGTAACCAATAAGCTGCAATCAATATATCGGGTGCGAAAACAACATTATACCACAAAATGAAGTCATGATGCATTAGTTAAAATAAAGAAATATACACCGTGATCACATTGTAGATGTTTGAAAACATATTATTCACTCATAGTGTGTACGTGTTGTTCCTTACATTATCAAAAAATAGACCTGTTTAGACTACAGTGCCACCCCTACCCAAATCCCTCCTCGCCCAGCTCACCTTATTCATCGAGTGTACGTATTGCACATCAGTGTATCGCTGTAGCGGGGTTGACTGAAGACGCGTTGATAGGTGTTTGGCAGGCATTCTTTGACCGTGATGACCCTGTGTCGTAGATGATATAGTAATGCTGAGAGGAGGATACTGTGTATATGTATAGGAATCCTGGAAATGTGGATGTGGTTGAAAGTTTGGTATTGGCATGGCTACCATTCTGTGCCGCTGTGTTGGAAGGGAAGCAGACACGCTCTCGTTGTCGTAATCATGAATGACACGTAATCTCTTGGCACCATAACTATGACTATGATGTTGATTCAATGGTCGTCCAACTTGGAGATTTTGATAATAATCTTCGCACTTGAAGAAAAAGAAAGTAAAATAATGAAAGCCTTATTTCACACGTTTACAGTTACGTTATATATATATATATATATATATAAATATATATATATATAAATATATATATATATATATATATATATATATATATATATATATATATATATATATATATATATATATATATATATATATATATATATATATATGTATATGTATATGTATATATATATATATATATATATATATATATATATAATATAAAATATAAACAAGCGAATATTTTTAACAACGATATACTGCTTTATTTCGGAGTGGTCACCACTCCATCGTCAGGCAATTGTACAAGACAAATTAAATATAAGGGCTAATATACATCCAAGGACGACAATAGTGATAAGCATGAGTGATTTTTAAACTAGGAATGATTAGAACAACCAGCAAATTTTTAGTGAATATATTTAACTTAGGGATGAATAGAACAACCAGCAATAAAAAGTAAATTGAGATTAGAATAGCTCCAACCCGTAACTCGCTACATTTCTGTTTAGGTCAGCATTTAAGTCATTTATTAGGAGACTCTCTTTAATCTTCCTCCTGAACCACTGGGGTTCATTACCAATAGTGGCACAATGGTCAACAAAAGTAGGCAGATGATGTTTATGCAGTACAATGAAGGTTAATAGCGCCTTTCTGACCACCAAAGGAGCTCATCAGATGTTCGTTGAACCTATCCTTAAGACGTCTATTGGTTTCTCCGACATAAAAGGAATCACAGTCTGGACAGTTAATCCTATAAACAACATTGTTTGCATAATCTAACTTATAAGCATCCTTGAAATTGAACAGAGTAGAGATTTTCTTTTGCAGAAAAATTATTTTGATATGTATATTGTCATTACACAACCCTTTAATGTAACTACCTAAAGTCTTAGCGAGTGTATCACTGCTGGGGCCACAATATGGTAATTTAACATAAACAGTATTTACTTGGGTCTCCCCATGATCTAATTTAATTACAGGACCCATGCCCAGTTGTTTTCTTAATTTATAAGTATAGTTTTCCATTTCGTGCAACAACTTCCTAGGGTAACCATTTAAAGTCAAAATAAGTCTAATAAATTGCAATTCATGAACGAACAAGATATCCGACGAACACAATCTACGTGCACGTTCATGTAAAGCCTTAATAACCCCAATTTTATACTTTTTGGGACACCAGGATTTCCAATTAATGAACAACCCTGTAAAAGTTTTTTTTTACGGAAAACTGAAGTGGCGATAGTGTCAGTACCGCTTGAGCCAACCATTCTGAAAATATCTATATCAAGAAAAGCACATTTACCCCGCATTCCATTTCATAAGTAAATTGAATAGATTTATGAAAAGAGTTCAATACATGTAGAAAATCATCCACATAGTCCGCTGAAATAACTAAAAAATGTCATCCACATATCTTCTATAAAAGTTAAGTTTAGGACAAATTTGGATCAATTTCTCCTCAAGGTGGCACATAAACAAGTTGGCTAAACAGACACTCAAGGAAGAGCTCATGGCACACCCATCAATTTGTTCATACATAGAATTGTTAAAAATAAAGTGGGATGTAGCTCCTTTAAGCAATAATTTCCTAAGATCAACACGTTCAATTGTACTAACAATGCGTTTTTGTATATATATGTAATTCAGAATAACATCAATTGTATATTCAATAGGAACATTGGTGAATAAAGAAATTACATCAAAACTAGCCATTAAAGAGTTATGGTTCAGAGAAAGATTCTGAATGTCCGAACAAAAACTGAACGAATCCTTGGCAGTCAATTCATTGGTTGTAAAACTTTCCTTTCGGAGCTGTTACACGAGTTACGGGTTGGAGCTATTCTAATCCCTATTTAATTTTTATTGCTGGTTGTTCTATTCATCCCTAAGTTAAAAATATTCACTAAAAAATTTGCTGGTTGTTCTAATCATTCGTAGTTTAAAAATCACTCATGCTTATCACTATTGTCGTCCTTGGATGTATATTAGCCCTTGTATTTAATTGATCTTGTACAATTGCCTGACGATGGAGTGGTGACCACTCCGAAATATTGCAGTATGTCGTTGTTAAAAATATTCGCTTGTTTATCTTTTATATTATCAGTATGGACCACGACTATTTATATATATATATATATATATATATATATATATATATATATATATATATATATATATATATATATATTTATATATATATATATATATATATATATATACAGGTGCGTATCCAGGGGGGCGTTGGGGGCGCGCGCCCCCCGGGTAAGAAAAAGAGGAGAGGAAAAAAAGAGAAGAAAAAAAGGAAACAAGAGGGGAAAAAGAGGAGGAGGAAGGAAGGGAAAAGAAAAAGAAGAGGAGAAAAAAGAGGAGGGAGTAGAATAAATATGCCAAGACACCGGGAAGAGAAAGACGAACAGTGACATCATTACAGCGCTGATCCCTATTATATACACAGGGTAGCCAGTGACGGATCGAGGATGTCGGAAGGGGCGGGCGCATCACCCTACCCCTTTCACCGACAACTCCATTTTTGACGTTTCCATTTTTCCTCTCTCACTAATGTATCTATATATATATACTATATATGGTCTACCATAACGCGTGTGTGTGTGTACGGACGCCTTAAACCATTGTGCTATGAAACCAACTGTGGCTGGTCGGAGTCGTCGGAGAACATGACGCATTTCGGGAAGGGGCGACCGCCCCCGAGCATAATTTTTTTTTATGATATCGCTAGTAAATTCAAAATAGAAAATGCTTAGATGCAGCTTACAAGGCAGTGGAAGTGTCATATCCAGCGATCTGGGAGGCATTTTCGGCCAAAATTTTCTTGTACGCTTCGCGCCATCTCGTGGTGGCGCTACGCTTAGATAGTTTACCTACAGGCTTCGTCCCTCCCTTGGCAAAGTATTCGCTACGCGCTTGTTCGAATTTGTCAACCACACAGCAGATATCACATCATATATCAGTGAGCATGAAAATCGAGGTTCCAGGATGAACAGCCTCAAAACTGTCGATGTGTGTAGACATAGTAACCCATTTGATTTTGGGGACTGTAACGACTTTACCCGAAAAATATAACCTACAGTTTTCGCGCGCTCCGCGCGTGTTTAACACGTTAATATCAATATCATATAAGTAAGCATCGGTTATTACCTCGCATGTCATTGTGTACCGTACGGTTCGTGGAAATTGCGCAGCATACCGCGGGATGCTGTAAACAACGAAATGTCTTATGTAGATGGAGAAAAAGCATGGAGGTCCAATTATGTCAAATTCTCTTTTACATTAGTAATGTCGAATTAGTCGGCCAAGCTTACAACTTTATTTTAATTATCAAGGAGATATTTTTTAAACTATTCATTTCCTTTAGCTACATCATTGCAATTTATTTTTCTTTCAGTAGGAGCCCCTGCCTCCTAGGCCTATGTGTGTATTGTTCGGTTGAAGGAAATATCTGGTATTTTTTCATTTCCTTCAACCAAGTTTAATAAAAGCCGTTATAAGAGGTTTTAATATTTCTACACCAATAAATTAGTGTGTCTGAATTTTCGAAAATTTCCTGACCAACATTCTTCATCATATTTCCCTCTACTAGTGTAATTTTGACCGGTCTGTTAGGGGTTCAAGGAGGTTTTTCTATATTGGTTGTCCGTAGATGACATTTTTTTGCAACATTATGGGTATGTTTTGAAGTGAGTTTATTCACGAGAAATGTGAATTTTCAAATTCGGAACAAATAATGTGCTGAAAACCTTGAAAAGTGGGGCTGTCGGGTATTGTGGACCGCGACGTAGGATCACCTACAAAAGCAATGATCCACAGGAGATGCGATGAGGTCGAACATGATGTGTGACTTGTGAAAATCTTCAAAAAGGTTATGGATGGAAAGAAAACTATTGGGAAATACTTGGTTCTCAGGTAAAAGTGTACATCTGGTTGGTCATTTTCAAGCCCGAGAAGTGCCATTTCCGGTGATCTGGGGGGTATCAAAACCAGAAATTTTCTTGTACGCTGCGCGCCAACCGATGGTGGCGCTCCGCTTAGATAGTAATTCTCGCCCCCGGGTTAGAAAATCCTGGATACGCGCGGATATATATATATATATATATATATATATATATATATATATATATATATATATATATATATATATATACACCCTAACCGTGGCCTAGTTGGTTAGGGTGTCCGCGTACAAAGCGGGATGCCCGGGTTCGCATCCCGGTGGAGGCTGGAAGTTTTTTGACTGTTCTGGAATTTCCTTCTCATCACGTTCTTAATTATATATATATATATATAAATATATATATATATATATATATATATATATATATATATATATATATATATATATATATATATATACATATATATATATATATATATATATATATATATATACATATATATATATATATATATACATATATATATATATATATATATATATATATATATATATATATATATATATATATATATATATATATATATATATATATATATATATATATATATATATATATATATATATATATATATATATATATATATCTTTAATTACACGGCGTAACTAAAGCTGCTACTCAGAGCTTCACGCATGTGCGTGTATTACCGCGATCACCAGGCAGCGAATATTTTTCCCCAAACAGGTTTGCAATTACAGAGCTTTCAGCCAATCAGATTGCTCGTTACGTCAGCACCAATAAGGACAATCGCCTGGAAGTTCGAAGACATACACTGAATAACACACTGACTATTAATTAAATATTGTTACGGGGTTTCCCTTCAAACGCCCTAACTTCACTTTGTGATGTTTGGATCACATGTGTATGACCTTACTTATGATACATATGCTACATTCCATTGTGCTTACGTTATATAAGATTCGTGAGCCGCTCTATTGAAATCGGAAGTCGTTTCGTGGAATGGGTACGCTTATATCAACTTTATGAAGCGAGTTCACGATTCTTGAATGAATAATTTTCATGAAAAGTCACCCAGGAAAGAACCTGGGCACGAAAACCAAACGACCGAACGTCTGATCCGCTCTCAACCCCAGTCCCCTTGCATCGAGACTGTGACTGTGTCTTGAATGAATATACGCAAAACAGTATGTATAGTCTGCAGTATGATAAATTTCCGTCACTGCACTGTGTACACATACATACACACATTTAGGCCTACAGCCACTGACATCTACCACCGTATCGCTCTTGGAAGTGTAAAATGGCCGACACGCGTGCACGCCAACTTCGAACGTTAGCACGGGCGGGAATGAGCGATGATCCGTCAAGGTGGTAGGGGTCAGTGCCTACAGCATATGTGTGATGTACCCTGTACGAAACTTTCACTGTGCGATATTATCGATTAATGCCTTCACAGAAATCTTCGACCAAACATAGATAGTAGCTCATATAATCATAACAAACTAGTGTGCTAAATATGTCTTAACCAATTCCAAATATACGAAAAGCTTCGTGTAATTTTGAACGGGTATATCTTCGTTGAAACGAATGGATGCAGACATTTTGGTAACCTCGAATTGAAGGTTTCTATGGTCCTGACGTAACTTTCCAACCAATCATGAGCGACCATTTACACACAATTGCAAACCTGTTTGGGAAGAAAATTTCGCCACCAGGCAACTGATCTACAACACTTAAATCCCTGTAAATGTTTAGAACATTCGATTTTGTTCTCATATCTCTGATTTCTAAAGGATTTTGTGTATTTCAGTGTAGCATCTGGTTTTGAAGGGGGCCCCTGAAAGACCTATGTACGAGGTTGGAAAGGGAATTTCGGCCTTATTTTTCGTACGTAAATTAACCACTTTCAAACTGTTTAGAAAAATTGTTTTTTTATTTGCTTGAATATGATCATTTTCAATTTTTAAAACTATTATATTCGCTGAAAAACTCCTTTACTACGAATAAGTATCCATTTCTCTTCAAATCATCCTGTAACGAGGTCAACTTCACGGCAAATAAATACGCACACGAATACAGGTTACGAATACAGGTTACGAGTAAAGTGGTGACTGTCCCGTTTCGTGTTGGTGGTTGGTTGCTAGTAATCAGCCTATTTGTAGTATATTGCAATGGGATACGTATGGAACTAAACACAGTTGACTAAACTATCGCACAAGGCATGTCGCAATTGACTGAAAATAATGGGCACTTGTACGTTCTTATCTCCTTTAAACAACTATTCGTAATAATGATTAGCGAATGACAATAGACATATAATCTGTGCACTATTTTGAATGAATAAAGGATATGCTTCTCAAAATGCTATAATTACCGAAATACTTACACTTCCTTCTTCAAATTCTCTTCTGTTTGATAAACACGTCTGTGTATCTCTAACTTTATTGCATTCCTCTTTCATCTCTAGTTTGGTGGTCAAGAGATAGGCAATGAAATTAACAATGGAATACTTAATAAATATAAAAGAAAGAAAGGGGGGGGGGGGCAATACTGTGATGAATTACCAATTCCATATCAATCTCATTTCTATTTTTGAGATTTCTTTCATTGGAAATCGGATACGAACTTGCATAGTCTGAAACTTTGTAATGTACTAGATTGACTCGGAATTTATAATTTATAATTTATAATTGAAGCAAATTAATGTTCCTAAATATATCAACGTAATGGTACTGCAAAGTATGATTTTAATAGTAAAGTGGTTAAAACTACCTACCTTTTAAGTTTTTCACTACATCCTGTTCGAAAGTATTCCTTGTTATTTCTCGACACTAACAAGGTAAAGGCAAAAAACAGCTAGCATTGGAAGCAGCTGTAACATCACGAACAAGTTCAATTGAGTAAAACAGCTTTATATGTAAATTATTGAAATAGTAATGCGACGCCTCATTGTCTACGAAATTGAACTCACTGTTCAATTTTGTATATTTGCACAATTTCTATCCATTAAAACGATGTTGTTTTTGTTATACTTTCAAGCTGCGTGTTGCAAGGTGATTGCATGGGAACCAAGAATCATATCCCTCTTTAAGTACACACGTATACGCACACCCAGGGACGTCGCTAAATGGGGAAGGGAGGGGGTTGTGGGGGTATCTCACCTTCTCCCCCAATCTTGGTCAAACTGACGATAGCTGGAAAATTGGAGTGCGACAGTCGGAATTACCGACTGTTGCATTCTAATTTACCTAGGCCTATACATATATTACTGTGATTGTGAATGACCGAAAATTTCAAATATTTCGGTCAAAATTGACCTTGCATCAGTCATATTTACCACGTTTTCCTTGTCACGTTGATAAATTGTATCTCGCGATCCTTATACAGCACCATACAAAACTTCGTATGATTTTGAATTCTCTTAAAAATATGCCTAAAAGAACTACCGTACAACGTTCGCCAGCTTAAATTCGGTTTATTTATGAACTAATTTTGCTATTGGGTGGGTTGACCCCGTTCGATAGCTTCAAGAAAGTTCAGTATATATCAGGGACGTTGCCAGGGGAGCCATGGGAGCAGCCTGCTCAAAAAGTCTCATTAATGAATGGAATACGAATCCACTTCTCAGGTTAACATGAGAGTCACAACGTAAAATGAAATTATTTAACATTAACCACAGCATTAATGCATATACTGTTTTCTTGTGAAACAATGTAAAGGGAACAGTTCGTTGGTAGCTGAATGTGCCTTGTCAATCTGGGTATAGCAAAAGTTACTATACAAGAATTATACTCTTCATTGTAACTGATATATGGTAGATTACTTCCTCTGGTTATGTCGTTCTTGTTTGAATGGCGTTTGTCTACATTTTAAATTATGTTGGCTTACTAAATCAGCTCTTCCTGCACTTTCCAAAGCATCTGCGAGAACGTCATAAGATGCAGCGGTACCTCTTTTCCACACAAGTAGCATTTGGTAAACCTTCTCCTGGTGATTTGAACTATGATCTAGGTCGAGTATATCGAGTTGTCCGTCAGTCAATTTAAGCTTCCTTCCAAAAGTCCTCCAGTTTTTGCCAATATTTTCTGATAAGTACTTTGAAAACAAAATGAAATAGAAAAGTATACGCCTAATAAGACATTGCTTATGTTCTGGTTAACGATCCCGAATAAAATAATCTTATGTGATCTAAATTATTTCTTAATTAAAACCACAAAACGTTTCGGTTTGCGCAGCAACGAACCTACCATAGAAACATTTCAATCTGTTTGAACGACAATAAACCGCCAGCATGCTGCTCTGATTCTGATAGAGACGTTTGACATGACGTATGCTCTCGCGGTACCCATTAAAGCGGATAGGCATGATGGTTTATCAATATGATGTCTGGCTGAAAGACACTCCCCTGTCTTGAAAAATAGAGATGTTTAAAGTCCGGTATCTTTCGGGGTACATCGATCAGAAGATTAAGCAGGAGAGTAAGGATGGTCTCCTGGGCCATCTCTGTGGGATGAGAAGTACTCTCGTCGCAGACGACTACATGTAGAGAATACGCTGTGTAGCAGGCACAGTGCAGGGCAGGAGAGAGGAAGCTAACATTTCATCTGAAACATTGTGTGTTCATTGCCTGTGGACGACACGTTCCGTGGCATAAGGCCTAAGGATGCGTCGGGAGGAGGTTCCCACATGTTGATGTCAGAGTATCTGTGACAGTGTGAACCAAATTTCATCCCTCTCAACTTAAAATTCCATTAAAAAGGCAGATGTTTAGTTCAAAATGATAAATTCTGAACAAAGAGGAAACGGACGGAGACCCGGAAGTGTGCTCGTAGGTAGCAGCGCAAAACACTTTACGAACATTGCACGCAAGGCTGATGGAAGAAAAGGCACGATTTGAGCGAAAACAGGTGATAACGGAATGAAATCAATATAAGTAAGAAATTACTTACAATAATGATACTGAAGACAAATACGCGATAAAGGTTCGTTTTGGTTTACATTCTCGCGTTATTTTTCTCAAGAAGGCCTAATTGGATAATACTTAATAAATTACACTCTATTAAGCTCAATTTCACCGTTGAAGTTGCCCTTCGCAGAATATATCAACGGTTAAACTGTTACCTGGAGAGTCTCTACACTAACATCACTTCTAACATCATCGTCTTTGGTTTGTGCAATTGCTGATGGAAGTTCTTTGTGTGTATCTCCTGCAGTAGCAATGTTCCCGTCGGTACGAATTGATACTTCATCTGCAGACGTCACCTGCGCATGGTGAAAAGAAGCAACAACAATATCAGGAACGTTTATTCAGATAACAGAAATGACGTTCGTGCTGTATAAGACTCAGTTATTATTAAACAGAAAGGTTCTCATTGATACTGTAGAATGATTTATTGCTTGTACCATATTTTTTGTGTGATTGATTCAGCTTCAAATCCCTTATTAAGTACACACGTATACGCACCCACACATAAGCCAACTTGGCTGCACAGGATCCGAAGGATGCAAAGCATCGGGGAAATAAAAGGGATTATTGCTTTATAGGCAAATTATAGCCGTTCAGAGATCGTGTACACTGTTATTGGCTGCGAGTACAGGGGTGCTGCGAATCCCCCGATGCGGCACAATTTTCATATTAACCTTGGCATATGCTAGTAATTTTGAAGCACATAAATATGTGTCAGAAAGAAAAATGAGGTAAAGAGAGATGGAATTAGAAGAGAATGGAATGAGAATGGAATGAAATGAGTGAAAAGAATGGAATGAGAAGAGAATGGAATGAGCGAAAAGAATAGCAAGAGAATTGTATGACATGAGTGAAAAGAAATGGAATGAGAATGGAATGAAATGAAATGAGTGAAAATAATGGAGTGAGAAGGGAATGGAATGGAAAGAGATGAATGAGAATTTTTACGTAGTTTTGCTAACATCAAGATATCAAAATAGTTGATACTGTCGCACATTGTAGAAAATACGAGATTGAAGCAGGATTGGTGTCACGTGTTGAAAATTATTCGGCAGATATTGTTACAGTTGTTCATATTTCGCTGTTTTGTTTTTAATTTGTAAAGGAAATGAAGCCAACGTTCCTCACAGGAGTTGCAGAAATAAAGTAGAACTTTGAGAGGTGTATGTATTTTTATTATGATATCTCTATTCTGAAAGAACTGAATGAATGTCTCATGAAACACGAATTACCTACTTTTTATTTCTTACTATATTGTTAGTTTCTCTATATCAGTATAGCGGTTACTTATTCAAATCGAAAGGATATCCGAACGTTGAAGGGTGAAACTGGCCGTTGTTTATGAATATATTTGAACGATTTTTTGACAGTTTTTATGAATATATTTGAACGATTTTCTGACAGTTTTAAGTTCAACATCCAAGGGCAATTTGTTTCCTTTATTCATTAACATGAATAGATCTGATTAATTAATTAATAAAGTTCCTGCATCTCCATGGCTACACCTTACAGTTGGCCAAGTTGTGTCTTCAGACGCAATATATCGAGATGTATAACAAATATATCAAAGTATGAGTGACTTTGTAAAATTCAGGGGAAAAAGTTGGTGGACCAAAGACGTCAATGGAGACGGATGGGGTTAATTTACATCTCCATCCAACTTTGGGTAACATATTGTAGTTTTAAATAATTAAGTCGGAAGAATCCTTCCTCCCACCGCATAAATGCAATGGTACTAAAAGTCAAGTCAACTCATCCGGCGCCTGCACGGTGAGTACACACCCAATTTCTATTAGTATACTTTCTTATAAAATAATACCTTATGTAGCATTATTACGTCTTAGCTGCACGTGTAAGCTACCGTCGAATTTGAACATAATTGAAATGGGCCCTAGGAAGGCAGGTAAAATGTGCCTTGTAATCAGCATTTATGTTCATTCTGGACAAACGTTGACATTTTTTGATGCTTAACGCCTATAAGAACATTATTTGTTAGCTGGTTTAGCCAGGTTTTTACTACATACATTGTAAAAAGCAAAATAAAAATAATGAAAAAAAAAGCAGAATGGAACCTTCTTTATTGGTGTTATATGTGTCATCTGTTTGTAAATTAGTTTAGGCAACGATAACATAAAAATTAATGCTTTCATCGAATATTCCAAAATAAAATATTATGTCGAGGGAAAAAATGATGTGTAATTCTAATTCATTGCTAGCTCATTTTGACTAACATTAGAAAGGGTTGGTACAATATTCAGAACTTGGCCTTCATATTGAAAAAATGACTGTAAACCACCGTAAAAAGATAACGGTACCAGGTTGTGCTAAAATATAATCAATTAATGGAGATAAAAACCAGCGTAAACCTTCTCGGAATGTTACTGGAGGCTTTGAACTGGCACAAATTTGGGAAGCATATCGCTCAATAATTTTGTTCTTTAAACTTTTGTTGGAAGAGAGTCAACTCTCATGCACCCATGTTCATCCCGAATCACCTTAGTTCGTTAGACACCTACGCCGTTGGTGTCATGTCTGTTATATGAAGGGACTCGAGTTGGAACTTACTTGATACACCCTCCTCCATTTTATCCACTCTGTAAGGGACTACGGTATGACGTCATCACTCAATCACTAACGCATCAACTGTTTATCTTGTTTGTAGTGTTCTAATGTTTCACATAACAACATATATGCCACAGTGAATGCTCTCGTGTCACAACTAATCGTAATGATGCTGTAACCCAACGGATACCCTCACAACCTAGTCAATCATCTTGCTCTTAGACTTACTCATAATCACATTACCAACAGACGGACCAGTTTATCCCTTCAATTTCATTAACTAATGCATGTGGTCCTGTTTGACGGGTTTGTGATGATGTTGACATGCACAATTTATTGCATCGTTTCTCGTATCTCTGCGACAAGCTTAGCTCCTCCTTAACCATCCCCAACCCCTCCCGACCAAAGAGAATTATTCTAATTACTTTATGTTATCAACCAATACCGCAGTAGTGATTTATGGGAGATTTGATTATATACTTCTAGAGTTAGTCCTTTGTGTGTAGAACAAATTGTAACACTACGGTAACACTGTTGAATCGTCATATGACATTGAATGATGTTAATATATTACTGTTCTTATGCAAAAATACATGAGACTTTTAAAATGTTTTTGTTAGCAGTTCCTTTTACAGTCAAAGCCCTGTGAAATTTGTTTCGCGAGGACTTCTTTGATACTGTTTGAATTAGTAAAGAATAAAATCTGCACATCAGCAGAGTAAAATAAAATAATCATTAAGCATCTCTTGGGGGTGGGGTTGACAGATTAATTTTGTGAAGATATATTCGAATATTATGTGATTCTTCTAAGACAACACATCATCGGACTAAATCTTGTAGTATTCGTCTATCCGTTTCTTTGTTAAGCTTTTATTTGACTGTGTATGGAACGATGATATTTAAGCCGCACTTCAACTTGGCATTGAGAACAGCGCTATCATCATTTCGAGATATTAATTTGTAACTGGTTTATCCTCGTTTCCTGTTCTTTTCACATCAGTTATAAATATTTCCACACTTATGAGAATCAGAGTCTAATACTGTTATTTCTTTGTTACATAGTAACGCCTTCTCTGTTATTAAATGACCGTTACTAATTAACAGGAACATGAATCTCTGTCTCTCTTACCATTTCTCCTGGTAGATAACCCCGAAAGGCCTGAAAGGAAGAGAAAAGTTATTGTCATGAGATGTTGAAAATATGTTTCAAAACATACCATAAGTCGAAGCAAAAAAACATGGAAAGAAGAATGATATACTTTCACAAATATCGCAATAAACTATTTCTGGCGGGTAAACGCACATCTGCATTGAGCACACTAAAGTCAATATAGGAGACAGACTCGTCACTGTAAGATTCTCATACTTAATAACATGAATACATGCATCAGTTGTACAGGGATGGCAGTACAGTATTAGGCCAGTCATAACACACAGAGTGACGTCATAATGACAAACTTCTCACTGAGATGATAAGATGGATACCATGTACGAGAAGATGACGAGTAGGGAAAAGAGGGTAGTAGATTCAAAGATAGAGCACAGAACATCGTTGTTGGATAAATTTTGTAACCCCACAAAGCAGCATATTGATAGTTACCCCCTTCCCTCCACCCTTTCGTTTAAATGGCCTGTTTCTATCGTACTGTTAGTCATGTTAAGACTTTTTTAAGATGCTTATTTTTTGCCGTTTTGTTTAGGGTGGACATGAATCCAACGTTCCCCGCAGGAGTTGCAGAAATAAAGAAAACTGTGAGAGGTGAGCGTATTTTTATGATGATGTCTCTATTCTGAAAGAACTGAATGAATGTCTCATGACACACGAATTACCTACTTCTTATTTCTTACTATATCATTAGTTTCCCTGTATCAGTATAGTGGTTACGGATATTAATTCAAAACGAAACTGAGGCAATCCGAATGTTGACGGGTGAAACCGGCCGCTGTTTTATAATAACATCTCCAATAAACCAGCCAGTTTATCTCTTCAATTTCACTACCTAATGTGTTCCTGTGTGATGGGTATGTGATGATATTTACATGCAAACTTTAAAGCATCGTTTACCGAGTATAGCATTTAAGAGTTAGCCCCATTGTGTTGAGAGAATATTTTTACACTTCGGTAACACTTTTGCATCGTCATATGACATTTAATGATTTTAATACATCACTTTTATTTGCAACAGTAAAAGTGACTTTTAAAATGTTTTCGTCAGTTCCTTTCACAGTAAAAAACATTAGAAATTGTGTTTCGCGAAAAATTGAATGAACTAATGATTTACTAATAAGTAATTTAAAATAGCTTCTTCGAACTTTTGAACTAGTGACAAATTATGATTGGCACCTCAGCAGAGTTAAATAAAGTAATCATTAAGCATCTGTTGGAGAGGGGGGGTGACAATTGATTTGATTAAAGATATATTCGAATATTGTGTGAGTCTTCTAACACACCACATCATCATACTAAGTCTTGTAGTATTTAAAAATATATCCGTTTCTTTTGTTAAGCTTTTCTTTGACTGTGTGCGAAAGGAAGATATTTAAGCTGCAAACTAAACTTGGCTTTGAGTGCTATCATCATATCGAGACATAAACTTGTAACTGGTTAGCTTCGTATCCTGTTCTGTACACATCAGTTATAAATCTTTCCTCCCCGATGAGAATCAAAGTCTGATACTGTTGTTTCTTTGTTACATAGTAACAACGCCTTCCCTGTCCATAAATGACCGTTACTAATTAACAGGAACACGAATCTCTGTCTCTCTTACCATTTCTCCTGGTAGATTACCCCGTACAGGTCTGGAAGGAAGAGAAAAGTTATTTTTGTGAGATTCTGCAATTCAGGAACATGTAATAAGGCGAAGCACAAAATATATAAAAAAGAATGATATACCTACACAAATATCGCAGTAAACTATTCCTGGCAGGTGAACGCACATCTGCATTGAGCACACTAAAGTCAATACAGGAGACAAATTCGTAACTGTAAGAACTGTAATACATGAATACATACATCATATTTATAGGGAAGGCAATATTAGTCTTAAACCTGTCATAAAATACTGAGTGACGTCATAATGATGAACTTCTCTCTGAGATGACCAGATGGATACCATCGACGAGAAGATGACGAATAGGGAAGAGAGGGTAATATTCAACATAGAACACAGAACATCTAGGTTAGATCAATTTAATGTAAAAAAGAAAAAGAGATTTAGGTATGATTAGAGTGGGCTTGTGTAACCGATACTTATGTAACGATGTGTCATAAAGACTGACTGGAATTGACAGAAACCGTCTGAGCTCGTCATAGCTTTGTCTCGATGAATTAGACTCGGAATTTGATTGGTTTGCTCGTATATTCTACCGAACTCTGTTCGGACTCGAGAGTAACAATCTCATCCAAGCTTGGTCTCGGACTCGGCTCGGTATTAGCCAGAAGAATAGTGTTGAGGAAAATCAGAGTGTTTCTTACACTATAACATACAGACATATTGCATGTTTCTGATGGAAAGAGTACTAATAACAATAGGGACCATGTAAGGATACAAGGCCCGGATGTTGCATTATATTATTGTCTGCGCTTGAAGATAATTATGAAGACAACACTTAATTTGTCGATGGTGAATATTAAAAAATCAACCTCTTTACAAGTAATTTTGAACATCCACCTCCTCCCACTCGGGCCCAGGCTCCTTCCAGATCCTGTGGTGTATACATATTAATAGTTATTCAAAAAAACGAAAGAAATAATGCAAACATTCTAAACCATTAGTAGTTCAGATTCACCATCGCCTTGTTTGTATCATAATGCTGCTACTTATTCATTGTACTATACATACATAGGGTGGTAAAAAAGACATTTCTTGATAATTAAATAAAAACTTTACATTTAGCCTCTAAAGTTAACCTTTGATGTCTTCACGTCCACTTTGAATTATGTTAATGTACATCAAATTGATGAGACTAACCTCAAGAAATACACCTTTTCCTTTGTATCAAATTAAATCCAGATCTGCCCTTTCATATGTAGGCCTGCTTGTACCCATACATTCGTGCCAGTCACGTATAAACACATTAATTTAAACAACAGAGGTCTCTACAATCCTATTAAAAACTATTAAAACCGAGTAACGTTTACTGATTGTTGTATTGCTGCGTGCAGTGACGTCAATTCTAAAGATGAAAAGTATGGAACGATATTTTCACCGATAATTTTTTTTTTGACTGAGACGGTGTGAAATAGAGAAATGGAAGTACGATAGATTCATTTTTCTTTTTATGTTTTTATCTGTCTGAACATTTTTTACTGTGTTTTTACGTTTTCGTGGTATTAGACGATATATAGATTCTAGACAAATAAGTCCTCGTCGTTGCACAGTTGAAACTTCTTTTTAAATATTAATCTCGTTTCTTCAGGATGATGGCCTTGCTCGCCCGCTCCTCCCAAAAGGATCTTGAAGGAAGGTATTTTCATCTTTGATATGTACTTTAAAAATAACGAATCGAACTATAGAAGTGTGTGATAAGATATTAGTTTTAGTTAACTGACAGAGATAAATGTCCTAAAGTGCGACGTGGAATTACATGAATCACCACTCCATTAGTGCGCAAACATCTATCTTAACATTTACGGTTGGATAAGGTATCGTTTCATGTTAAATGAATCATATAATACAACAGCGACAATAGCTGTTTAGGAACAACATGGTACCATATCAGATTTAGGGCGTTGAAAGAGAAGAGTAGTTTTCTAGTACCAACAGAAAGTTGAACAAAGTAGAAAGTTCAGGATGATGAAAATGGTGACGTAAAATTCGTAATATCGTCACAGTGGATTCTAACGTATACTGTGAGCCTGACAGGAGTGTCGGGGAAATGAAGATCATATCCTAGATTAACGCTCTGTCATTCTGTGACCTGTATCACCTGCTAATGTCCCATAGCTCACAGATATGTCACAGTTAAACAATTATGATCATCAACATCAACTGAATCAATACCTTGAAGTTACAAAATCATTAAGACTAGTTAAGTCTCTTTAGATATGTATACTGTGGCACTCCCATCCATTTAACAAAACATGTCTTCCTATGCGGCTGTGACAGAATGCCTACATCGGTAAAGTATATGACTATGTGCTCTGTTATACCAGAAAGTCGTATCTGCACATAATTATGCGGTATTTCAGACAAATCCCACTTATGACATCTTCAAATGTAATATTTCAGTTATAGCATTTTTCTCAGGAATTTTTGAATGCTGGGCGGATTCGTGCGGTAGTGTGATCCACGTCCTGGGGAAGGATTAAAGAGATGGGGTGTCTTCCTCTCCTTTGGAGTATGTTTGCAACTGAAGTATGCTTAGATGACAACGGGTGCTATCTTTCTTCGATTCTGGAGCTAACTTCTATGCCAAGTATTCACCTATATTTTGGTAATATATAATATAATGGAATGTTACAAAAAACATGTAAAAATGAAACAAATTTATGTCCATCGAGAAATTATTTGTTGTAGGTATAAAACACTTGTGTATACGCTATAGCTAATTCTGTCCAAAACGGACCTATTCTGTATGGAAACAAACCTGCAATCGATATTTCTCCAGCAGAATACTTGTAAATTTAAAATAACTTCATGTTCCCTGAAAAAGCTTGTCGTAAGTCAATACATGCTGGTGTTTGGAGTTTTGTTCGGAAACATACATTTTCTGTTCGGAGATATAACTTGCAAGCAAACATATATGTAGGCCTATGACCAAGAACGTAGCCAGAACTTTAAAAGGTTGGAGCAGAATTTCGAAAGGGGCACTTCTCACAAAGGGAGCATTATTACACTTAACGGAGCGCCATGATGTACAAAGAAAATATTTGCCCAAAATGCCTCTTACGTTATACAGGTAAGGGTATTGCATGACGTATCAGACGAATTTTCAGGGGAAAGATTGAGAAGGGTCGCTTTGCTTCCTGCAACATGAAAAGAGGGCTTTAATGATGCTTCCTGCTTTTAGTTAATTTTTATTTTCGGAGTACTCAAAGGTGGGGGGGGGGGAATAGCGATCGCCCCCCCCCCCGGCTACGTACCTGCCTATGACAAATGTAATTGAAGATTTCCAACACTCATGGAAAAGAGAAGCCTTGATATAAGCCGCTTTCCATCCACGATCATCAAATGGAAAGGATTTTAAATGAGCTACTGTAAGGCTTCCTAATCTTTAGTTATCTAAACTTCATGAAACTATAGCTTTCCCGAGGTGTTGTAATTTCGATTTGGAGTTATTCGCCTGTCAAAAACTCAATTGACGGAGCGGCAACCCGTGTTTTCGCGCCATTTCTCGATGTTGTCCGGTCACTGATCTAAAAATATCATTTGTGGTACAGTGTATGTAGCGCGCGCTACATCTAATACTAACTGGCGGCGCGGAAATATACGATACGTTGTTCACAACATCCTATGACGTTCAGCTGACGGGGTGAGTGACGAATGACATGCAGGTGAAAAAGGTTTGTCAAACGTATGACAACTTCCCGAATTTTGAGAGTTGGTATAAGAAGATCTCACATTTAGTAGACTTCCCTGATTATAGGCTAATCCTCAATTAAAGGGCAATTAATTAGAGTACTATTAGTAGGCATATAGGCTAAAAGTAGTAGTAGTAGTAGTAGTAGTAGTAGTAGTAGTAGTGCTGGTGGTGGTGGTGGTGGTGGTGGTGGTGGTAGTGGTAGTGGTAGTATTAGGCTACATGTGTAACTTTAGTAAAGCACTTTAGACAGCAAACTTAAACACACGAGCTAATAATTTTAAAGGGAAAGCTAAGAAATTCTAACATATATTAAGTAGTTTAGTACTAAGCAGGCCTAGATTCTTTCAAATTGCTAAAAATCCGTTAGACCTAGACTAATTCCTCAATTGCCCTGTTTCATAATGAATTTAGCCTAGGCTAACCACTTTGTGACAAGTCCTAAAAAATATTGGCCATTTCCCTTATTTTTTAAGGATGGGGCTATTTAGTGGTAAGTGATGAGTAATTCTTTTCATGTTAAGTTGTTAAATATTTTTAGCCTCTGCATTGAACATAATTACATACTTCCCTTTTGAGAACAACACAGGTTTGCGATAACGCCCAGAGATTCACAGCTATGGTGGATTGGCTTTTTACGGTACTACTGTATATGCGCATGGTTTAACAGGTAAGCATTAGGATTATGCTATGGTAAGAACTCCCGCTTAGACTGTATCCTACGTTACAGAAAAGGCATCGTAAATATAGTCTCAGCCTTTTTTTCAGTTATTTGCATTCAAGTTAGCATGTGTGGATGTGACGCCCTACAGCTTGTAAACACACCGTCTCAAGTTGGGAAGCTATGATAGCAGATCTCATATTTGGCGTGTGACTTGATCCATATAAAGAGGACAAGAACCCTCTTGTTTGTTGGTGGAGTTTAAAGGTCATTTGGGACCAGTAGGGGTCATATAATGGAAACCTTGTAAAAATTATGTATTTGAGGGAAGCATGGACAGGTTTCTTGTGGATGTACAGTGGTGGTAGGTCGAGGTTAACACTACCCTACTACCCTGACCATTATTTACAATAAGGATGATATTCTTGATGCCTTCATATGAAGTGACCAATTGACTTACATCTTAAATTGAATTTTAACACTTTTCCTTATTTTGCATTAAAGATGTCATGAAGCACGTAAATGTGTTACTGTTTCCATATATTGTACAATGCATTCTTAATTTCTCAAAGTTACTAAAGTGGCTTGCAGCTACACTTTAAGTTCATAATGGAGAAAGTGGTTTACAAGCTGTGGAATTCTGGTGGTCAGAGGAAGTTGGTGGCAGCCAGTGATTTTGAAGACCTTCAAGAGAAAGGTATCACGTTCTTCTTGGTAGGTAACAGATAATTACAATAATAACTGTCTTGTAGATGCATTGGTAGGTCTTTCAACACTTAATTATAACCCGGCAGTTTTGATCTGCATCTTAAGCATCCAACATGTAAAATCCCTTCTAATGTGATCGGTAACAGATAGGGTTACCGGTTTTCTGGTTGGTTTCAATGAAATAAAAACATTTGCAGTCATGGCGGCGTGTGTGGGTCATGTGTGGTGTGTATGTAGTATTTGTGAGTAGTACCTAAGGGTGTGACCGTTTAAACGGTTAACCGTTTAACCGGCCGCAAATGCACTATCTGTTTAGAAAATCACAAACCGTATAAACGGAAAATTTAAAAAAAAATCAAATACATTTTAAATAGAAAATTATTTAAAATATGTAAAGAACTGAGTAATGTACTGCAAACTATCAATAAAAAACAGAAAAATGATGTTTTCAGCAAAACTGAAAGTCACACACAAGTAGGGTTGGGCGATATTAGCTTTTTACCGTCACGATTAATAGTTCAAAAATTATCGCGATATTTCGATAATTACGATAATTTTTCCCCTAACAGAATTAGCGTAAATGTCGAGCTTTGAGTGGACGGAGAAAGAGAGATATATGGAGGGGACATTCAAAGAGAATATCTGAAAAACCTTACGATATTTTTCACAAATATTGATGCTTAGATAAGTGCTTCCTCACAATCAACGAGCCGCCCCAAAATTTGCTCCGCTTACGTAAAACTTCTATATATATAACACGTGGAAAACCCGAGTTTTTACACACATAATTCCCACTGACATTGGTCAGTGCACAGAACATAAGTAGGTCATCGACATTCGAACTTGTTCATCGCACCATGGGAACGACACAACACATTGAACATGATGTTACATTTTCCCGCCATCTGGGCGCCGAGTGTAAATTTTGGTGTAGTATGCAAATTATGAATGGTACTGTGCTGCACGGTTTAAAGTTAACCTTTTGCGACACATACAAATTTTGGGAAGCTGTTGTTGAAGTAACTTTTGTATCAAATGTAAAGTACTGTATGTGGCACAAGAGAAAGAAAATGACTAAACAGTGACTATACAACGACGCCTATCAATGTTATTTTATTAACCTGAACATTCTTGTACGTTCTTTTAATGAGTAAGCAGGAAAGGTGGGTAAGTTTGCTAAGTTAGGCGAGTTTTTGTTTAAAATCTTGTGATAGATAGACAAATATATTGTTTTTTCAAAAGTTACGATGTTGCCGAAGGCCGAGTTATATAAATTCAGTGATCTGAACTTCCGAAGACCACGAATACTGATCATGTGTGTTATTCTTTTCAGCAATTATTACACGAAATGTTCGCAATATTATTGGGCCTTATTAGTAATTAACATACATTGATCGACGTCTTGTTGCCTGAATTGCTACCTGTTGGAAAAACCTTTATTTATTGTAATCATAATGTCCTATTTTCATTAAAAGTCGAGTGACGGTGCGTTGAAAAAGCCGCGATCGGAAAACGGCATTTAAACGTTTAACCGACCGGCGGCGATCCGGTTAAACGGTTAGCGAAATATCTGTTAGGTCACACCCTCTCATGATGAGGTAGTTTGTGTGCATATGTATGTATGAAACGCCTAGCTTGTAAGCAGTATCTCTAGTAAGAAGCTTGGAACAATACATGGTACGTAGGTTTACCACATTGAGTACAAGAAGCACACTGTTTTTGGTGGAGGTCGTTGCATGTTTATTCAGGTCAATAGATTTCAATTTGTGAAAACATTGTTCAAACGATATTTCAAGAAGGGAGGCTTGGACCAATCATAGTATATAGTTGTAGGCCTACTGCATTGAGGGAAAAAAAGCCCATTTGATTTTTGACAAATTGGTTCAGCAGAGGTCAAATTGTAAAAGCCATGTAAACCCGATACAGAATCTCAAAAAAGTCAAAGATTGGAAATCGAGCATGCTTTGAAACTTGGTGTGTATGTTCCCCATATTTAGTACTAGAGTCCTTTTGTTTCTGGTTAAAGCCAAATGTCATTTGGGGTCAGCAGAAGTCAAAGGAATTGAGAGTATATTAAAGGTTCACTGGTTTCGTTTAGTTGGTTTAGTTAGAAGAGATCAGCAGCACTCTGGAGATCTTTCAGAGGTACAAAATTTCATCCCATCTGATATAGCAATATTTCCCTTGCTACTTGGATCATCTGTGGAGAACTTTGCCTTCAGTCACAAAATATATATTTTAATGCTTAAAATGATTAAAACCATGTGGATTATGCCATTTTACAAAACTCTACATTGATAAAAAAATAATAATAATAATTCAATAAAACATTGTTTTTCTTTTAACTTTTTTTGCGACACCTACTACTGTAGGCATGTTCTATTTGGGTTCCAGTAAGTGAATTGTAGTATGAACAAATGAGCATGTTTTTGTTAATAAAATACAAATAAGGACACTCTCAGGTCATTTAGACAGTGCATGCTTCATTAAGTTGACATATCCATGCAAGGTTTGAGCATATGCATGGTTAAACCAATCTTTGCAGTAATCATGCATGGTAGAGGAGAAGTCACTAGTGTAGAACCATGATACTATTTAATTAGTTGTTTATTTATTATTATGTCAATGTATAGTAGCACTGTTGATACATGATGACACGGTGTGGGGAATACATAGGCATATAGGATCATCATGGGATAAAACATGAACCCATGATAGGACCATGATAGGAAATTGCAAGTCCTTACTAATAGGTATATTTCAGTACCTGATTGCCATGAGGAAGAGATACATTCAGTGAATTAAGTTTAAAACTTCTAAACAAAATGCCTTAAATAACTCTGTTTCATAGGATATGGAAATAAATGACTGCTGAAGAAAGCAAGAAGCATGGGGAAAATGTTTGTAAAAAAAAAAGTTTTAAATGGTCACACAAAGCTGTATCGTATTTAAGCTTTACCAACGAAGATTTTGGACAACCAGATAATCGTAGAACGCCCTGTTTGTCATCAGGTAGTGTGTGCATGAATCTTAAATGGGTATGTTACCACAATGGAGTAGATGAAAGTCAGTTTTGAATAAATCAAAGGTAATTTTAGGAAACAAACTCAAATCCATGTGTCAGATTATCTCCGTGGCAGTATTTAAGTTATAGTTACTGTGCTTCACTTTTGTTTCATGTTTTTACTTTCCTATTTTTCAGATTGTCGTTTGGAATGAAAGCAAATCGAAGAAGCGCTGTAATGGGCAAAGCCCAAAGCTGGAAAAGCTATGTGAAAGCATTTTGAGGATGGAGACTAGTTGGTGCTAAGAGATAAACTCTGTTATTCAACACTACCTTTTCAGGTTTTACATTATCATATCCATCATACTGATTTTGTGTTGGGATCCATGAATGGCAATGAGTATAGGACCATGTTTTGTAAAGTCACAGCAAAGTGTAAAAGTACCTTAAAAATATTAAATCAATACAAGACATACACCTGTATACTGGATAGACACAAGTACCAATTATAGCAATTATTATATATTTCAACATGTAGGCTTGTATATTGTGTTTAGTTTTAGTTTTCATCATAACTGAGATATTCATATCTTTTCAGATTTTGAAGGGATCTCCAGTAATTAAGAGCACAATGAGGGACTTAGTCATAGACTTTGAACACATGGGAATTGGCAGAGCTTTGTTCATCAAGTTTGGCATTCTATTTATATTCAGTGAATGCTTATAGATGATAGTTGTTAGTGATTTGTAATTTGTAATCATTTCTTAATTACTTCACTTAATTATTCTTAATAGTTTACTTAATTATTTCACTAGCTATTTGCTTTTGCTAGAACAATATGTTTTAAACTGACAAAAAGCATCACATCTGAGATAAACATATCTTGACAAATTCTGAAGAGATCTCCAGTTATTAAAAGCACTACGAGAAAATCCTTGATACAAATCATGGACGTACAACGCATGGAGATTGTCAGTGCTTTGTTCATCAAGTTTGGTGGCTTATATATATTCCATGAAAGCTAATATGATGGGTTGTTGGTCATTTTCAATGATTTCTGCATGTATTAATTGTGATGTATGCTGAAGCTAGAACTGTATGTTAAAAACAATTTTAAAACACCACAAGACAACCAGCAGCGGTTATACTGCAAAAACAGTGCAAAGGCTGAAGTATTTCACAACCAGTTTTTATCAATGTGTGACTATACGGTTTTCAGACAGGTTTCATACAACATGTGTGTTAAACATACTATCTCTTTATTCTTCTATTTATTTTATGCGCTGAACGGTGACTTAGTAAAGATTGCTTCCGTATTTCATTGTAGAGCTGAACCTGAAGTATGCTGCTACTAGTAAAGTACACTTTTCTGATCCGATTGCAGATCATGACGCATCCTGAGTTTAAACAACAAGGTTGCATTGTCAGAATGAACTTCCTGTTCGGTTCCTGTAAGTTAATTGGAACTTATTTTAGGAAGAACAGACAGTCAATGGCAATTTAAAGTAACGAATAAAATGGAAGACAAGCAGCACAAAAAATTGGAAGCTTTAGATGAGTGAAGGAAACTACTTAGGAAAAATAATGGTAGGTTGCCACAGACCTGGCAAACCCACCCTGCCGGGATGTACCCGTATGCTAAGAAAATAGAAAACAACAAGGGTATTGTCTACATACAAGTATAAACTGTTAAGATACCGAATAGTGTTGGAATTCTATACACAGAACCTTCTTCGGTGCACATCAACTCTGCCAACCAAGAAAAGTGAACACACTTTAAATCACTATTTTGCTAGGAGCATTCTTCAAGGCCTCCCTGCAGGAGTGATATTGTACATACACCTATAACACACCTATAACACCATCTATTTTTTTGTGTTCACAATGCTCATTAACCTGTCTGTATTCTGTGCGTGTTTTTGTTCCTTATGTTACTGTAACTTGTCATTTAGCCTTTGAAGAAGATCCTGCTAGGACCGAAATGTCAGGCCAACTTACTTTTACACATTATCTTACACAGGCTTTCTAGTAGATAATTATTTTATTTCAAATATGTTTAGTGAGATTAAGTTGTGTTGGTACTTCTCGGCAGTTTGCATCTATGCACTACTCAGATAAGTTACCTATAAGTTACCTTAAGTTACCTCTGGAATGACGCTATAAAACACTGACGTAATTGTTAGGTTTTTGCACCATCAATACGTTGAAAGAGTGGTTAAGGCAGTGGATGTGCGATCTAAGGTTTACAGGTTCGATTCCTGGCCAGATCATTGCGTTGTGTCCTTGGGCAAGGCACTTTATCTCTATTGCCTCTCTTCACCCAGGTGTATTAATGGGGAGCTAACTTTTAAATATAGCTGCGTGGGCCGGTTTATGGCTGAACCTTATGGGAAGTCACGCAGGGGATATGTAGAGGTGGAGCACTGTAGTGCCCCAGTAGGGATTGTTTGAATTGTGCAGTTACTAGTGACCATGTAGGGGTAGTGTTGTAAAACGTGTGATGGGACCTTTGCTTCAAACTAGACTATGTAAACCTTCAAGGTTAACTTTAGTGCCAATCTTGGTTTCAATAACTCAAACTATGCCATAATTCTTTCTATTATCCTTTTCGAGTGATGAACTAATGGATTTTTTTATGTTTGAGTGACCAAAACCTGTGAATTAATGTTTTTCATCCGCATCGTATTATATGAACTCATTACAAATATTGTAGTGTACTGAAGTTTATGTCATCTATATTCATTAACTATGGCTGCCTCCTGGTGGAAGTAATTCATATTCATGAGGCTGGGCATACCTCACTATAGTGAGGCCCAAGTCTTTGTAATTCTTAGTCCTCATGCAGCCTTTTCCCAGAGTTACTAGTTCGCCACACTACGATGGTCCACAGTTTTGTTCTTTGTTCATTTACTTAATTGTTGTACAAGTAAACCTAAAAAGCTCTTTTCTTACCTTCTTCAACATTACCTACTCCATATAGGCATTTATTCTATGAAATTGTTGAGCAATTTGGGTTTCCAGCATGATTCATTCGCCCAGCGAGGGTCGTTTTGGTTGGTTGCCCAAGCCAAGCTGCTCCTTCACGCCAGCTGCCACTAAGTGCAGATGTTTTAGCCCAGCAGAGACAGATTTTATTTTAAGTTAGTGGCATTTTCTAGAAGAAATTTAATATTGTAGAACTTTTGAGGTTAGTTCGTGTACAATTTACTTTCTTGGAGGTAGTTTGAGAACTAATGAAGTGATTCTTAAGTATCTATGATACATGGAATTTACTGTACTGGAGACATGGTTTGCTCTTTTTTGAATTTACACAGGTACCCGATGCCCTAAATTTCTTTCTTGCGGCTTTGTCTACAGAAAGTAATAATGACTTTATTTCATGTATTTTGGAGGCAAGTTGTAAGTTTATTATGGTAACAGGTTTTGTATTATTATTTTATCCACTTGCATCCCTTCATTGTGAGAGGAAAAGGGTCTACTGTCGAACAATTAAAGGTATTGCAGGCCACATGTGTGAGTTGAGAACAAAGGATTTTTGCCTAGGCATTTGTACAATGGTCTATACAGTAGTGTTTGTAAGGTGTACTGTAGTGTAGGCTACAACGTGAAGTAAACTAATGTAATGGCTTATTTGTTCCTCAATTCAATAATCCGTTCTATCTATATTTTCGTAAAGGTAGCACTAAGATGATTTATACTGTTCTGCATTGTTCATTTACCATACATGATAAGTGAAAATATGGCAGAGCAAATGTCATGGGTTTGCAGGGCTCATTCCAAATTATATTGTACATACATTTTATAAGGTTCACCATTTTTGTTGACATAGGTATCTATATATGGAGTAGCATGGTAAAAATGTGATGTCCGTAGCCCTCTTTAAATTGCTTCGTAATGGGTTTGGTGAGTAATAGCCATGGCGATGCTGTATACTGATGTTATTTCGTTTAACGGTATCATGAAATTAAAGCTTTGAAGGATTGTATTTTCTCTTTCAATTTCTGCTACAAAATTTCTGTAAAAGTGCGTTTTCATAGCTCTAATCTTGATTCCTTTCAACTGTTAAAGTTAAACGTGCTGTCATTTCTTCATTCAATATCTATATTCTATTTTATTTATTACTCAGAATTACCGTAATACCGTAGTTTAAGTGAAAGTTTTTCATTAGTTGTGTGTTCCTTGTAGTTACAGGGTATATGATCTATATATTCTGTAAGGATTTGTTGCTCATTTTGTTCACATCCATTGAGTGTTTGCTTTTTTTACAATTATTTACATGCAGTCTTATGTTGGGAATGTTTTTCATGCCAATTTTGCTATGGTATTTGAAAGAAGTATTGTTGCCAATGTGTGCATATTGCAGTATAAGTGAGTTAGCCTTCTGTTGTAGGAGTAAAGTCATGTTATCATTCCATACTTCTATATTGTTTAATGAGCCCTTCCGCTATTTTTACCGCCTCTCTCTCAGCGCTCCCTCCCCTATCCTTTCAATATGAACAACACTAGTCTATGTACCTTCACCATCTTTTTTTTTTTTTAACTTGAACTGTTTAACTTTGATGAATAACTCAATCAAATAATGTCAGATGCTAGAAAGACTTTAACTTTGGTAATCTATCACTGAAAAAATTAATCTCGGTCATGCCAAAACCACCTCATGATATAGAACAAAGTAAAAGGTGTTAAATACAAACAATTCTTACAGCATGTTACCATCTTGAGATGGAGACAGCATGTCACAGGAATTAATACTTTCTTGATGACTCCACATGTATTACACTATAGATGTATTGCGGGTGGAAAGGTTTCATAACTGACATTTGTATATATGTTTCTGTCCTGTGATGTGCAATTTACCTGTCAAAAAAAGTAGCAATAATTGGGGGAAACTACATTGGCTCTCAAAAGAAAAACTTGATTAAATCAATTTTGTGTAGAAATATATAATAAATTTCTAAATTGACAACAATTTACTTTAAATAACATTAAAATTGACCCCGAGGATTCTAAACAGACAACTGCTCAACTATGATATACTGCAGCAATATCATGCAGGGTTTGGATTAGCGTATAGCTGGCATTTACTGGACGTGCTACATATATTTCTGTTTGCATAACTGAATATAAGCAGAGTCACGTTCTACAAAAACTTTTAGGTTTACATCAAGAAGCACGCAGAAATAGCTAGTAATGACAAGCAACACAACATGGATTGCTTGAAAACAGCAAAATACGGTCAGCAATTTAAGATCAGTAGCAGGTACAGTATAATGGCAAGCTAAGCACATATGATATGAAAGATATTTCTTTCGGACTATTCCATACCTTAAAGAGTATTAGCAAGAAATTAAGAAGAGAGTTAGTCGAATATGCAAAATGTCGAATATAAACTAGGATTGTTTCATATGAATACTTTCCAAAGGAGTAAAGCTGAAAATTGCCAACCTTTAAAGTATGGTTTATTATAACTTGGAATTGTAAGGTACACACCTATTGACAGAAAGGAATTTACTGACAATTTGAAATTCGAAAAGAAAACTGTTAGCAAACTGCTTATCCACTAACGCGTCTGTGTAAAAGAATGTGTAATGTTATTGGGCCTGACGTTTCGATCCTAGCAGGATCTTCTTCAGAGACTTATGACAAGTAACAGAAACTTAAAGGGACAAATACAAGCACATAATACAGACAGGTTAATGAGTAGGTTGAACACAAAATAGATTAATGTAAGAGGACTAGCAGGCAAATGATGGAGAGAAGAAAGAAAACAACATGGGAATAGGAGAGGAAGGAAATTGTAGATGGACAAAGAGAGTATTAAGGGAAGAGGGTAGGGAATGAACTTTAGTTCAGTTCAAGTACAAACACAGGAAAGAAAGGAGAAAAAAGGTGGAAGGTAGCTAGGAGAAGAGAGGTGACAGAGGGATAAACAAGGGGAGATGGAGAGAGGGGGAGGGAGAAGAAGAAGAGCCAGTTATGTCCTTCCTGATTGTTGAGCCCATGAAGTTGAAAGGTGCGAAGGCGTTGCATCCACTGTCTCTCTGCTGAGTTTTTAAGGTCAGGACGGCTACCTAAGGATTCAATTCCCTGTAGGGACATATCATTAATGGTATGGTTGGGAAGTGTTCTCCAGCCGGGTATCTGTGTCTTCATGGTGTTAACTGTAGATATGTGTCTATAGAACCGCTTCTTGAGGTTAGTTTTGGTTTAACCATCATACTGGATGCTGCAAACTCTAGAGAAAAGAGATCAGATAGAAGATATTGGAGGTTTTGCAAGTGGTGTGACCCCTAGACTTGTGTGTGAGTTGGGTGCTGTGGCTGGTGATAGAATCGGATTCAACCTTGTGGTGGCTGCAGACGATGCATCTCGAAGTACGATCACATTTGAAAGTATCATTCTGAATGGGTGTAGGGTTAGAAGTTATAGGACCGTGGATCAGCAGCACGCACAAGAAGGTCCCGTAGGTTGCGTGGACGTCTGTAGGCAATGGAATTGGCATGAAGTTGAGAAGCATTGAAAAAGTCGAGATTTAGGCCAACATTTGAAGAAGATAAATGATCAGGCAATATGGCCTTAGAATATTTCAAACGTTTGAATCCATCATAGCAATGACTCCAAAGTAACTACTATAAAGAGCTGTTAGGTATTGTCAAATGAAACAACTGGATGGATGACATGTACAGCAATTTCATTTAGGGAGTTGCACTTTTAGAAAATACCCCGTTAGAACGCAAGGTTGTAGCAACATTGGCAAAATGAATAACTAACTTTTTACAATCTTTGGCTTGTTATGCCATTCAGCCAGGCCAATGTGCTTTTTGCAATAAACCAACTGTGGACAAACAAATGGATATGGATATAATGGTTTCATTGAAACATTTAGACAACACGTTAAACTTTAAATATCCTACGATCGGGATTGATAAATTCCACCAAACTTTTAATACCCTGCAGTTGGGATTAAAGCCTATATACTCGTATTGTGACTACGATGATTCAATGTTACACTTAACCAGTTTCTGCGGTTATGCTTAAAAAATTGAATGTTCATTATCTATCTAGGATAAAAAATATTGGACCAATATAGTTCCGGAACTTGATAGTCGAAACTGTGCATAATAAAGGTAATTAGAAAAGCAATGGTTCAATGGTATATGAACAAGATGATGTGTTCATCATATTATAGATAACAGACATTGGGCGTTGTTCAATATCCAATTTATCGATTCATATATAATAACACAATTCTTATACGACTTATTAATCATTGTACACGATGTCATTAATTCATGTCAACAAAATGGCAGTCTTGTTTGTTTAGCCTTTATCACTTACCTAACGTATCAACTAAACTGTTGTCACTAACAATTCCTTTCGTTTGGAACATTTGCTTTACCAGTTATCGTCAGTGTAAAATCCGTTTGATTTCAAGGGATACACATTGTTTACGTTGAGGCACGTCACTGTATGATGTGTTAACAATTCGTGTACATTGGTATGTATTAGGACGGTACAACGCATACTGCATGATATACAGACGTACAAGCTCTGTGGTATGCACGCTAGAAGAGTCAAACATAAAAGCTCGGATATACCACAATGGTGTTACCTTCAAGTTCATCAAACACAGTTCTTTCGCTATACAAATGTAAGTAAACATGGTAAATGCAACGAGCGTGTAAGCTAAGAATATCAACCTAACGAAGGTGAATAGTGTTTTCGTAATTCGCCATATAAACACTGTGTGACAGTAGCCTTGGACAGGAAACTTGTTAATAACATTGCATATTACAAGTAGCGCAACTAAAGTTGCAGTGCCAACTAAACAAATATGGTCTATTTAATGTCCGTATTAATTCTATTTAATGTCCGTATTAATTATATTTAATGCCAGTATTAATTTTATTGAATGCCCGTATTAATTCGATTTAATACAGGCATATGAAGCTGCATGGTGATTGGCTGAGAAGTAATACCGGTACTTACTTTAAATTGTATGGACATTAAATCAGCTATTATTTCCCGTATGGCCTACCATATACGTGTTAGCAAAGAATTGTGTTTGCGTGATCAGCCATATAAACACTGTGTGACAATAGCCTGGTAGTATCATAGTCTAGGGTGACTTGTGTGTGTTGTAGTGACATTAGGTATAGCAACAGCCACCCATACAGCTTTTCGAGTTCGTACAGCAAGCGTATTCACCACGATTTAAGTTGAATCGCTAAAATATCACGAAATAAACTAATCTGATTCAACTACAGCCCAGTTACCCTCAAGCGGCCTAAACATAAGGTGAAGACAGATAAAACCTTACCCCACTCTTATATCTCAAATTGGAAAATGTCACACTTGATTAGGGTTATCAACCAAAACGGATGGCCTACAAGTATTGTTCGAAAACTCACTGTATATGACTGCCTGTCACACTTAGAATAGAATTAAATGATACATGATACATACAGAGAGTAGATGTTTGCTTCTCTCACGGAACGAGGGTGATATAACCACCGCAAACCCCACACACACCCTTCATCGCGATTTCTACTGCAGATGTTACGTTTACATGAAAATAGCACTGTTGGATAAGAGTATATTGCGAACGTATGGAGTTTGTCATATGTATGCGTATAATTACAATGAGTGGTTTTGTTTTATTTTGTGCCGTCATTGCTTACACAGATTATGCAGTTATTCTGAAATAATGGATTTTATCCAGATGAGTTATGTAAATATTGACTCTCGTTTACAGTTTGATAGTGCAATGATACAGCAGTTTGTACTACGTAAATATTTTGTACTACGTAAATATTTTCGGGGATGTTGTTAATGCATTTGGCAACAGCAAACTGAATGTCATCAGGGCAGTTGTGCTGCAAATTTATTTCTTTTCTTTAATGCCAATGAATCAGCTATCAACAGAGGGGGGAAAGTTCTACACACGTGTTGCATTTACTGATTATTCTTACGGTAAAGAACTTTGACAGCTATGCAAACATTTCACAAATATCAAGGAGAAACCAACATGAATAGAATTATTTTATCCATCCATCCATTTATTTATATATTGGTTTGTTTGTTCATTCATTTATATATCCATCCATAATCATTCGATTGACCTTACCTGCCCTACTGTGACTTCTGACCTATACCACCAACCCGAAGTTACTAGTCTTTTCCCTTTCATTGGCATAATTGAAACAAACTGTTTAACTATAACATTTACAATAACCTGGTTCAACAAGAGTGCATATTTCACTGCACCGTACCTTGTACTGTTATTTGAAATCGGCAGTCACTTTTCAGGACTCCTGAATCAATGCAAGTGCATGTAATAGTGGTTGAGCCAAGAGGGAAGATGTCGCCGGACGATTCATCAAAACTTGAGGGTAAAGTTAACTGTTGTTAATTGTTCTGTATCAAAACAGTTCGGTGACGAAAACTTTGCGCTTACGCCATGAATATGATTGTCACTTAATCGAACCATACCCATTATGCAATTTACATTGCTGGGGAGTTTACTAAAACGATTTTTTTTTTTGGAGAACGCCTTTAAAAGTAAGTAAGAATTATGATTAAAATATGTGAAGAATTGTACCCTTCAGTGCTTTGATTTTGAATAAAGGCTACATCAGTTACATAGAGTGTTATAGCTAAAACCACGTTACATGGCTTTGGGTATGGTGTCGTGCGAAACTTTGTTGTTGGACAGCTCTTCAGGTGAAACATGCATAGAATTAAAGGGTGGCGTGGATTTGAAAATGCGGTCAGCTATTCCATGGCGTATAAACTACGGCGAAATATAATATATTACTCACCGAGACTTTTATCACACGATACTTTGAAAAGTACATGATGTCTGCCGGTACAATTACGATCAGAGAGAATTTCTAAGCAAATCATAATTGAGTCGATCATATAAAGTAAACATAATTCTAAATGATGTTATAGCAATGATTAAAGTGAGTTATTACTAAGGTTTATTCGTGCATAACACACCAGGTAAAAATAGTGTTATAAATGAGCCCAGTTCGAATGTTCAAAGACTTGATTAAAGTTGTCATGTATAATTCCGGTTAGTTTGTACCACTACCATCGAATATAAAAAAGGCTTACTTACAGAGATGTGTCGATCATTGACGATGATTGCTTAACAATAATTCTGAAGATATCCTGCATTTTTATATCAAAACTACTTTCTGGTAGCATTTTGTATGGCAACTTTGATTTTTTTCTACAAATTTTGTTGATATTTTGTGAAGTGGATATACATCTGGCAACAGCAAAGTGAATAATGGCATCACTGCAAAGCATCTGAAACCAACAATATTTAACTCAAATATTCACAGAGTTAAATAATATTTCTGCAAAATAGTTTTGATTTTAATCATATTGTAAATATAGACAAGATGGACAGCTAAGAATAATTCCAAAGATGTCATATTTTTAAGTGGTAATCGACAAGTAGAATAAAACAATTAAGTAAAACTTGTGATCTACCAAAATGACATTACAGACGATATACTATGAACCAATCCTTGTAAGAATCGCCGATAAAGCATGTCAAAAAAGCGAACATGCAATCAACCATACCTCAAGTAAGGGTCAAGATATTGACGTTGGGTGTTAAACTTACAGCGTCGAATATTGTTTTATGATCATGGTTACATTGTTTGCCACGGGAATATGCTTGGAGTTAATGTTTTTACTTCCTGACAGAATGTCGCGTGCACGTGCCCTCCCAAAAAAATCGTGCCTCACTCAGGTGGCTCACAAATGCGAGTTGTAGTGTTAAGCAAGTACTCAAGCAAAAACGTTTTTTACAAAGGACAAAACCTATTATGCTCATCAGTTCATTGCAAATTGCATCTTATGACCCTTAATTATTTAAAAACATTATCAAAGCCAAAAGGTAAATTTCCATTTTTTTTATAACTTTTTTCCGCCTCAATTATTTGTTCGCTGTTGTTTGTTGGTTGTTGCAGCACACCTCTCCCCAAATACATTGGCAGGATTGTAGATTTAGATACATACTAGATGTACTAGTGTGTAGTAAAAAACTCGAAACTTGACTAGTGATACATACTAAATGTACTATAGTGTGTAGTAAATACCACGAAACTTAAAGATTGATAAATACTGCATGTGTAAGTGTGTATATATTACAAAATGTCAAACAATTAAATCATTTTGTTTAAAAAAAAAAACTTCCATTAACTGCCGTAAATAATTCGAATTATACCGGAAGTCTGAATGACTATTTTTCTGTGTGCAATGAAGTGCCAGAGGTCATAGGTATAATCTTTAAATATGCTAGGAAGTCCAATAATGGTCATTTGCTTCAAAACTTTATCAAGGAAAAATTAAACTCATATTCACCTACCAAGATATGTTATTGTGTAAAAGTAAGTTGGCCTGACGTTTCGATCCTAACAGGATCTTCTTCGGAGACTAAATGACAAGTAACAGTAACAGAAGGGACAAAAACACGCACATAGTTTGTTTTTATAGACAAGATGTTATTGTCTATAAAGTGAAACAATTTCTACGTTTTGGAATACTTTGATGGTTCAGAAGGGAACTGGAAAGTACTTTCGAAAGCTGTTCAGTATAAACCTTTCGGTGTTATAATATGTGAGACAATATTGACCATTTTTTATTAAAACTCAGAGTCTACTCTGGTTTTTAGGTTTTCTTTATATCTTCGAGTCAAATAATAAACAGATCAGTGTATTCAAAAGATTACCATATACTTTTCCAAGTAATGATCTCCTGTCGGCGAAACTCTTGCAGCATAGAATTATGACACCGGGTCGCATAAGTTAAATGAAGTCGATTACCATAGTGACATCTCAGCTTATACGTTGTTTATTTGTCAATTTGCTGTATTTTTAGTTTTCTTCTTGTCGATAGCTTTGTATTCAAGTTTTACATGTCCAGTCCATAAAGTTACAAAACCCTACTCATCCATTTTCCATCGAATTTGCTTCACTTGTAATATATTTAGTGTAATAATGGTCAATGCATTACAATGGGTAATTGAATTGTCATACAGAGTGAAATAATAAATATGTTGCCATTGATTATAAAACAGCTGGTTGCGTCCGTACCTGAATATTATAACCAACAGCATATCCTTGTACAGAAATTGCTTGATTCTTGTGATTCAAAGGTCCATTATTCCATAATTTCGACTTTCTTTCTTTATACTCATTTTAGACTAGTTAACTGAACCGAAATTTATTCCACCTTGAAAACAATAGGCTACTGCTAAAGGTCCGCTATTTTCAAGAGGCCCACATACACAACAATTTTTTCAAGAAATTATGGGAAGTGGGAGGAAGGTAGGGCAGCTGAAGAGTTGGAGGTGGTTATAACATATTCGCGTGTTGTGAGCACTTGGCAACTTGTAACGACTGTATAATCAGAGGTCAAGGAGCTACGTATTTCCGATTAGATTGGGGTGGTTAAGGTGGTCATAATGGATCCTCTTTCCGTGGTCCAAGGGAAGTGCTTCGGAGCCCTCGAACAGTTCCATATCTTTCTTGAACTCTCGTAGCGATTGGAAAGCACAAGATACATAACGTATATATTTATTATATATATATATATATATATATATATATATATATATATATATATATATATATATATATATATATATATATATATATATATATATATATAGAAGATCGACAAGTGCACCTCTAAGTTAGCTTTCAATTTCACTCATTAAGATCCTGTTTTCGTTCGCTTAGACGCTTGGTTGCTAAACGAAAGAAATATTGTGATTGCTGAAACTGTTGGCTTCAGAAAAATTTGTGATTTTTGTCTGCATCTTTAGATATCTAGTCACGTCCTCATAGTGGGACGTCAATTATTTTCGAGGATTGGATGTCCAAGCTAATCGTGACTTGAAAGGAGCAAAATCAACTTTTCTGCAAAATGCATCCCTACCTACAATGCCCTCGCTCCATCCCCGTACACCTATTATGTTTCCATAAACTAAGTTAGTTGTTTTAATTCCAAAGCAACCAATTATTACGATCAACCATTTATTCGAAAACAATACTGCGTAACTCGTAATAAGTCGGTGTAACGTACTACACCTTGGCACAATTAACACCAATACAGGTGTTGGGAATTCTAACATATTGGACTTTTATTTGATAGTCACATACATGGCCATGCAGTGTTTGCACAGTTAGTATCCGCTCGTGCGTACCGCAGGAAGAATTGTTTTGGCTAAATGCCTCCTAACTTGCCAAAAGGGACACTTTTTTACCTTCTGTAAGTTATTCTTTATGAGGAAATAACTGTTTAAGCTTGAAGTAATGTTGCAATTCTTTGGGAAATCCCCGTTATCCTTCTAAGTTGTTTTCGTAAACAACCGTGCACCTGGTCTTTGTACGAATACTTGGGTTTTCCGGTCTCCGGAAGACCGGTGACCGCAACTCAGAGGAGGTGTTCTTTGAATTAGTAACTTCTCGCGCGCGTAAACATATGCCCATGTTCACGCTCATATAAAATAAGCTGCTGGTAACGTGCAGTGTGGCACTATTTGACAAAATCTCATACAAGACGAGACACAAGTCTAAGTACAGTACGTTATCTTATCATTTCTATCAATCAAGTTGGTTATGTTTCTAATTCCACGGCGCCGTGTCTAATATTGGTATTGTTAGTGCTCAGAATATTAGTTAATACATTTCTGAGTCGTATGAGTTGTTAGTAAACTGCACTATTGCACTGATCGGTAGAGTACGCCTAGTTATTTAGGATTGACGTTATTCACCGATTATTAACATTCACGTCATTAACATTAATTAGTTGCGCTCTGAACTGCGTGAAACTATAGCTACTATTGTAAGTACCAGTGTTCTGCGGTTGATGGATATAGTTCAGTCACTCTATGAAAATAAGATTGAAGCCATCGAGATGCGGCTGTATAGGAAGATGCTGAAAGTGTCCTACAAAGACAGGATGAGCAATGAGGAGGTACTTAACAGGGTGAACGAGGAGAGGAAGCTACTATCAGAGCTGAAAAACAGAAAGATGCAGTATATGGGCCACATCTTGCGATCGAATGGGCTTCAGAAACAACTCCTTGAAGGGAAGGTGGGGAGCAAAAGGAAAAGAGGGAGACCAAGGAACACGTGGTTGGCAGACATCCGGAATTGGACAGGAAAAAGCCTACACTTTCTGGCACGAACAGCGGAGGATAGAACGAAGTGGCGAACCATGGCATCCAGAGCCTCGGAGGGACGAGGAACCATGTTTTATAATTTAATAATAGGGAGTGAAACTCTGCGGCAAGAAACTCATTTTTTTTAAAGTTTTACTTCCCTTTACTTTCATTGCTGTTCATATTGTTATTATTTATTTTGTACAACGTGTACATTTAATGTTGTAGACAAAAGAACTAAACGAAACGAACCATTAATGGAACCTATAATTTATTCTACGTTCAAAATGGGAATATATAACACTAATAAGTTTCCATTTCCAATATTACCACCAAAATTTCTTGAAATAACGAACTAAGTTAAATTACCAACTTTTGTTTATAAGTCAACATTGTAACATCCCGCCGAAAATTGTTGAAATGTACCAGATGTGACTTAAGAAATAAGTTTCACAAAATCGTCATCATTTTAACATTTTGCATAACATTAAACTGTTGAAATCACAATTAAACTGTCATAAGTTATCATTTCAATATTTTCAGGAAACTATCAACTTGATCAATTGCAAAGAAGATAACATTTTAATACTTCGCATATGTATGTTGAAAATAACAAAAATGAAAATAAGAAATCATTTCAACATTGTTCAAAAAATTGTCAAGTTACTCAATCGATAAAAATTCATAACTTAACTCTGATACAATAGAGTACAAAATGGAATATTCAGCTCGGGCACTCGTCACGTTTTAACCAATGTATCTTATGCCCTGCTTTTGTGGTAGAAACTTCGGTGTCTAGCTCAACACTTGCTCCTGAGCTCTAACATTAACAATTATATTTTGAAGATTAAAGTATGCGCCGATCAATTCTCAGCTTGGCAAAAAGTTGGTCTTCATTAATTTTGTTTTTTACGTCTACACAAATTTCGACCCCGCTAATACAAAACAATTTAAAATAGAAAAAAAAATGGTAAATGTAGTATGTAAATAATAGATATAACGAAGATTCTGCTAGGAAAAGTGATGAAAAATTGAAATTGTAAAAAGTCAAGATAAAAGAAACCCAGTGAGAATTAAATTTGCCACCTTATCGCAATTTTTGAAGACACAACAGAGGTCTTGAAAGCAGTCTATTTTTCTCCCAGAAAGTTTTGATCATTCCGAGATCCAATTGGTAGCGGCACGTGCCTTCGGCTGCATATCTGTGAGTGTAAACATGTATAAGCCCCAAAGGATTTTACTGAAGGACGACTGTCCATCCCGTTGTGGAATGCAGGTGGCAAGATGATCCTCAGTACCGTATAACATATTTTTTTCACCACTGTGTCATGTCAAAATTAACATCAAAGCGATGACCATGACCGATTTCTATGTCTCATACCAACTACAAAGCTGTACGAGGTGTTTATCATAATATATCCAAAGCGGGCGTGCATTCAATACGTTTCACTTGGCTTAGGGTGCCAATATGTACACTGCGCATATGTTAGGATACCAAACGCATACCAACGATCGATCATCGTGCAATGAGAAAGAAGCTTTCTGGTCACTTCGTCCAACAACCATTTCGCCCAACTGCCATTTCGCTCAACCAGCATGGTCATTTCGCCCAACCAGCATGGTCATTTCGCACAACCATTTTTTTACTATCATTAATATCACTTTTTCTATTTCACTAGTTCAATTTGATTTATTTTGGGTTATATTACTTCGTGGTAGGTAAATAAAGTAATGTCTGTTCGATATCGATCGGAGTCTGAGTTATTTCGGGTATAATGGGAGGATTACACTACTTTAAGCGGTTACGCAAACAATGAAAATTATTTTATTATACAAACAATGGGGAATCGGTCTCCATAAAAACCTATCAAACCTAACCGCTAAAACACTGATCCATCCTACCGACTGTAACCACGACTTCCAATTTCCTTAATATTCGGTTCGTATCCCGTAACGTTTACAATTCCCGAACGTTTCCTTATTAAATTGACCAATATTGAAGTAAAATATTTAATCAATGTTGGTCGAAATGACCAGCAAATTGGGCGAAATGACCAACAAGGTTGGGCGAAATGACCAACAAGGTTGGGCGAAATGACCAACAAGGTTGGGCGAATGGTAAGGTTCAGCGAATGGCAGTTGGGCGAAATGATTGTTGGGCGAAGTGACCAGCTTCCAGAACGAACATTTTGCTACAAGTGAATTACTGCTATCCTTATTGGTGTTTCTAGCTTAGTCATTTGACTTTGAACCAAAAAAAAAACATATTATAATGGTTCCGAATTTTCAGTTTGCTTATCTTAGGATCCAAATTTGTATACGTATTTTGCGGATAAGGGTATCAAAAGCACCAAAGAACGACGCTGAATAAGAGACAGAAGTACTGCCTAGTAATTATCCCCCATCCATATTATTGTAAGTCGTTTACCTTATAACTTAGAACCTAAGTCTAACAACCACAGTCTTTCAGTATTTGCTTGTAGGCTGTTCTAAACTGTTCATTACACCATCCATAGATGATAGGATTCAATAAATAGCTGATATAAGTTAACATCTCACAAAAGGTTTGGACAGCTAAATGTGGTTTCAGATCTATCACAAGATAAAGTTCGAACACGTCCTCAAACTTTGTGGTAATCAAATAATGGTAAATGCACCGAGTACAATGGCGCTGGTTATTGAAGTGCGCAAGCTCATTTTCCACTCAACAGACGTTGCCCTCTGAGACCTGCTGTTTGATGCAGTATCCATTCTGAGGTATGCGATGTAGAAAATTCTCACATTACGCAATGATCAGTAATATAAGCCAAAAGGGTATTAGGAATGAAGCACAGGGCGCTTGAATTGGTAGTATCGGGCCATCGTACTGTTCAAGTTCTAACACCCATTGATGTGGGTCTCCACCGAAACTCCAGACCGGCAGAGTTCCAAACACCGTTCCGAATGAATACCCCAAAATTACGATCTTAATGGTTTTCCTCGAATTCAAGATGACGTGATATATGAACGGACGAGATACCGCGATATATCAATCAACGGTTATTCATAGTAACAAAGCCTTTGAAGATGAAGTGAAGACATTTGCCTGTAGGAAGAAATGAGACCTTAACGGGGCGTGACAAGTGAAATCGCTAATTAACAGACGGTTTGAAATCGCAAGTGGCATCGCAAGCAATCCTGTCAGAAAGTCGGTTACCGTCAAACAAAAAATGTAGTAGTGGTTGATGATTTCGCGCAATTCTCTGAAGCGGATAAATAAGACTAGAACAAACACACTGCCAAATGCACACACGAGTATAATGGGCGTGTATACAGCAACATAGACGATAGTTCAAAAGACACTGGCTCTTAATGAAACTGCTTCTCGAGTCACACCCTTTGTAATATTAGATAAATCATCCATGATGAATTATAATAACAACAAATAGTATTGGTAGTATCTTGTATTATTGTTTTGTTCTCGTCCATCAAACTGTCCAGTCGCAAAAACAAAGTGATGAATGACATCAATGAAACTTTAAATGCAAAGTTTCTTCTTTTTCTTCGTCTTATAATTGTTATTATTAATTTTCATTAAGCCTATCAAGAAGTATTTTGAAATGCAATAACTAGCGACATGAGATGTAGTCCCACAAGTTCAAGAAAATGAATTTGATGATATAAATTATCTAATCCTACATAGTAATAATACTTTTCAATACTTTATAGCAAGTATCATTAACGTGAGTGTAGGTACTACTTCAACCACTCAAAGAGAAAAAGCATCTTTAATAATATATAAGATCCCCTGGGCTGATTTCATTTCTGGTTGCAATATATTGCTTACTTATTGGGTATCTGAAGTGTGTAGTGAGATATCAGCAATGATATACAGAACTGTCAGTGCAGACTGCACAGAATATCTCTTTAAAATTGGAATAAATAATGTAAGTACTAATCTATTCAAACTCGTGCACACCCCAAAGGCTGTGTTTTTGTTTAATATACAACATTCATTGATTAACCATTACCACGTCTTTTTTGGTCAGCCTTGATCCCGTAACAAATTGTGCTGTTTCCTATTCAGTATCAATATATAGCACGATTAGGCTAGTAGAAGTCAATTTTAATCCTGCGTAACTGGTTTTACTGGTATTCGTAACCACATGATTGACACCGAGTCTACAACAAGATATCACAATGAAAGGTCGCAGCCTGTTCAAAAATTCACATTAACGAATGAAATATGAATCCACTTCTCAGTTTAACATGAGAGTCACAACAAAAAATTAAATTATTTTAATACATAACTGAGCATTAAAGCATTAAACTGTCTTCTTGTGTAACAATTAAAAGGGAACGATTCGTTGGTATCTGAAGATGTGTTAGTATATACAAGATTCTACTCTTCGTTGCAATTCATATAAATTACTTCCGCTGGTTCGATTGTTCTTGTTTGAATTGGCGTTTGTCTACATTTCAACTCATGTAGGCTGATATGTTTTGAGCAAATATTCTTGTAAATCAACTCTTCCTGCTTTTTTCAAAGCATCTCCGAGATCGACATAATTTCCAGCGCTTGCTCTTTTCCGTTTCCACAAAAGTAGCATTTGGTATATCTTCTCCTGGATAGATGTATGATTCGTTTGTTCGAGATTTTCGAGTTGTCCGTTGGTCAAATTAAGGTTCCTTCCAACCGCCTTCCAGCATATGCTAAGTTCTCCTGATAAGTTCTATGAAAACGAAGTATAAGTGAAAAGTACTCTCATATCAAGACAGTGTTGATGTTCTGGAGAACCATCGTGAATAAAATAATCTTAGAAAGGTGATCCTAATTATTTCTTCATTTAACCACAAAACGTTTTGCTTTGAAAATTTATGAAGGATTTCATAAATCTTCTCCACGCAAATCATTCACATTCCTATACATTGTCTGCCAAAATATGCCTATGTTTAGAATTGCGCAGCAACGAACCGACCGTAGAAACCTTTAAAGACCAACTATGGAGACTTTTCGATGAACATAAAATCCCACCATTTTGCATGTATGTAACCCTTAACTCACTCCAATTACATTGCTGTAATTAACTTTACCAATTTCGGACGTTAAATACGTGAAAAATGGGGGAAAAAGTCAGCTTTTTATGAAACCTATTTCAGACATTCCTGAAACATTCCGAAGACATCAGGTGACCATGTGACGTCACTGTTTGTATACCTCACTCACAACAATACTTTTAGTGTGTAAAGTTGTATACTTGAGCTGCCAAAAACATCAACGATATTACTCCATTTCCCCCGAGAAGCCACAATTCTGTGTTGTTGGAGATTGCAGTTATACCTCACCCAACAAAAGCATCAGCTTTTTTAGATTTCCGAGTAAAAGAACCGACGTAAAACGCCGCAGACTTTGGATCAATTTTGTGAGATCCACGCGGAAAGATTTTCAGCACCCGGTGTATCTCATGCCCATGAGTCCACATGCATGACCCTGCCTCTGTGTATGCTGCAAATGTCTCATTCTGCGGAAATTATATACTGTTGATAGCTGTGTCGGACAAAGCTAATGTGAAATTGACCCTTTCAAGTCTCCTCGTAAACAAGCTCTGGACGTCCTTACATGTAACATTATATCACGCAATTGACAGTATAATATTTACTGTAAGAGATGACCGTGTATATACCGTGCCTAAGGTAGCATTGTTAGTACATGTAGTGAGTTACATGGTCGATTCGGGTCAGCGTCTTCTCGTAGTTGTTCGATTATGTTTAGTGTCTTTTTGGTAATTCTTTGACAGTAACGTAAGCCATTTTGCCGCCACACATCAGGCATGAGGCATCTTTTAGGTCTATTCTTCTGTTCAGTTTACGTTATCTTGCGATCAAATTGTATTACGGAATCGACAAGCTGCTTGCATGTTCTACAGTATACTGTACCGAACGGACCTATTGACGCTCCGCTTTGTGAAAGCTGCTTCCATTTGAGTGGAAATTTTGCTAATAAAATAATCAATTTAACCAACTTTTCTTCTGAAAATTGTCTTCAAACTATTTGTTTACCTTCATGTGTTCTTGTCTTAAGCTAACAGCTTTTCAAACGCTCGAAATTGGAAGTCAAATAATGTACAATTGTTCGCTATCTGTGTATAAACCGTGCCTATATCAGCGTTTAATATTCGCGGAAAACAAACAATGACGTCACACGGTGACCAGAGGCTCCTTTGGGTCAATCTCTGTTTTCAGACATTCCAGAGGTTCATGTCACGTGACTATCCAAAATGTCCATTTCGTGGTCTTTTTTGATGGGTTATAGTAGGTTTCCGAAGATTATTTTTTACACATGTTGATTATGGGTATGTTAACTCCCAAATTAATGGAAAATCCCCCCCCCCCCCCAAAAACAAAATTGTCTCCATAGTTGGTCTTTAAATCTGTTTGAACGGAAATAAACCTCCGAGCTGCTGCTCTTATTTTGACAAAGATTTTTGACATGACGTATGCTCTCGCGGTACCCGTGAAAGCGGCTAGCCATGAAGTTTCAGCAATATGATGTCTTGAAACAAAGTGAATTTTAAAGTCCGGTAACTTTCGGGGTACACCGATCAGAAGATTAAGCAAGAGATCAAACAAATTCTCCCGGGCCATCTCTAAGGGATGAGATGTTCTCTCGTCGGTGACGACTACATGTGGAGAATACACTGTGTATCAGGCACAGTGCAGGGCAGAATAGAGGAAGCTATCATTTCTTCTCAAATAAATGAACATTGTGTGTTCATCGCATGTGGATGACACGTCCCGTAGCATACGGCCAAAATCTACGTCGTGAGAAGGTTCCAACAAGTTGATGTCAGTGTAACTGTGACAGTGTGAACCCAATTTCATTCCTCTCGACTTAAAACTCGTTTCAAAACGCAGATATTTTAGCTCAAAATGATAAATTCTTAACAAAGAGGCAGTGGACAGAGACCCGAAAGTGTGTTCGTAGGTAGCAGCGTAAAGCAATTTACGAATATTGCAGGTAAGGCTGATGGGAGAAAAGGCGTGATTTGAGCAAAAAGAGCTGAGAACGGACTGAAATCATGTAAGTAAGAAATAACTTACAATAATGATATCAAAGACAATTACGCGATAAAGTTTCGCTTTGGTGTACATTTTCGCGGAATCTTTTCAGTGAAGGCCTTGGTCAATACTTAATAAATTACAATATATTAAGCTTAATTTCACCGTTGAATTACTCTCCGTAGAATATAGCAACGGGTAAACAGTTACCTGAAGAATCTTGTCACAAACTATGGTTTGTGAAATTGCTGACGGTAGTTCTTCTTGTGAATCGCCTGCAGTACCATTCCCCGTTGAAGGTATGATTGCTTCAGCTCTTGACAAACTGGATTCCTTGTAATATAATGGCATATTAATACTATTGTAAGTTCGAGACCTATATACACATCCCATTGTTTCATGATTACCAACACATACTCCTCTGTATTAGACACTTAAGTGTATATACTGCAGGAACAAAACCAAATAATAAACTTTTTTTGGAAAAATCCTTAACTGAAGTTTAATTTATCAATAATCATCCTGATAATAATAATAATAATAATAATCATCCTGATAATAATAATAATAATAATAATAATAATAATAATAATAATCATCATCCTGATAATAATAATAATAATCATCCTGATAATAATAATAATAATAATAATAATAATAACCAGCAGTTATTTTTACGACGTTTAAGCGACCACAAATATGGGAGAAACCCGTAAGGGCTTATGGATTAACACCTACACTTCGGGTGGCTTCCAGATCAACATTGTAATTCAAATAAGGATTTTTTTTAATTGAGAAAGTCATTTCAGATGACAAAACAATAGACTGCTCTTGGATGAAAAACCACCTTACTATGACCCGGCCGGGTATCGAACCCAGACCTCCCGATTACTAAGCCTCATTGCTTCAAATGCCACCGCTTTTATCCACTCGACCACAGCACCGGTAAATACATTATGTAGTCTGTACTTGTTAACGTCATTTAGGTCAACTTTATACAATGTGCCATGCACCATGGCGCCCCTGTTAAACTAAAGCACATAGCCCTTAGTGAAATATAAGGTAGTAATATCGTAGTAAGGTTTTTTTGTTGCTCTAAAAGCAGTTAAACGGCATGAGAAGACAATATAAAATATAACATGGCAGACGTCATCCTGACCTGCATCAAAAGTCAACCTAATATATCCCTACTCCAACGTGTGTCAAATATGATAGTCACATTTGCACCTTAAAGCACCCATTCGTGCAGCACCATTTATTACATCCAATGTGAACCGCTATCACGTAAACGAATTTTTAATGTAACATTGTCCACTCAAATGTGCCAGTTCCATGATCAGTGTCTTGATGGTAGCATATGCCTCTAGGGTTGAGCATCATCAGTATTGATTGTCTGTATCTTATCCTACCGTAGCGTGGGAGAGTTTTGACAGATCTGCTTCAATAAACAGCCATGTTTACTGCATGCATGCAACTTAGGTCACAAGCTTGCATGGTTGAAAATTTTATATCGCTGTTAATTTCTATAATGAGAAGATTCCCTGCATAAATCCGCAGAAATATTTCCCTTTGGAAACTAATAAACTGTAATCAATATGTTGGGCACCAAAACAACATCATTTTTGTAACCATTCTATTCAGGGAGTACTAACCTGGGCAATTTCACTGGGCACGGCCCAAAAACACATGGGTTAAAAATCATCAGTCAGTCTAGCGCCAAATGAAGTCATGAATCATGCGCTACTCAATATGATTAGTGAAAATAAAAAAATATACTTTTCTACGATGATCACATTGTAGGTGTTTGAAAAAATATTATTATAATGTTCACGTGTTGTTCTTACATTACCACAATTAGAACTTGTTAGACTACTTTACAAACCTCCCAGGCAACCCCTGCAACTGATCTACAACAATTAAATCCCCGTATATGTTATAGATGTATATAGACAATTCGTTTTCTTTCTCATATCTCTGATTTCAAAAGGATTTGGTGATTTGGTGTGTATGTAGTATTTGGTTTTGAAAAGGGGGCCCCTAAAAGACCTATGTACGCGGTTGGTTTGTTATCTGCAGTTACCGTTGCATATATGATGACTTAAGGTAAGCAAAACAACTGCACTGTAACCTGGGAATCCTAAAAAATGTCAAACACAAGGAAGTACGTATCGGATATGCGTAACCTATGGGTGGAAGAAAAGCTAGAAATCCTCCGTTTAAAGCGCCCAACGATCAATATGAGTGTAAGGAAGTATCATATACAGACATACGTAGACGTCTCGTGGCAGAGGAAAAAAATGCCCATAGGAACACTCTAGGTACCTTTAACCTGGGTGTACAATGTCCCTTTTTTGTATATGGTGCATTTCCAGGGTCACAAAGACACTATTGTTTAAATTTGAATGGAAGAAAAAATGGGATAGCTGTTTTGATAACTGTTTTATTTGTTCGGATTTACCTTTTGTTGTTTCTCAAGTAATTTACCTTTAAGTCAGAGAGACGGTTAATAAACTATAGAGATGTAGCGTTACTCTAAAATTGATGTCTCGCTTTATTTTGTGTACTTCTTAGACATATATATATATATATTCATATGCGCATACACACATACATACACACATACCTGAATTAACACATACAACATTGAACATCATGAGAATGGGAGTTGTGAGAGAACGAAATACAGATGATATATCTAGAGCTGCCGTTAAATGTACACCGTTTGTAATCCAATATTAGAAATAAGTAGAACATTGAACATAGAATGATATACTTTGCTAAAAAACACAAAATACATTACAAAAAGTTAACTAAAGCGTAGCAACTAACCTTCAGTGAGAACATTAATTCCACAAGATACGACCCTTGGCCAGCTTTGAAGAAACATGCACATCCGTCTGTTTCGTCGGAGACCCCTTTTTTTCAGGTTAAACGTACAGAAATCTCCTTCGTTAAACACAACTGTGGTAAAGCTGATTATCTTTAAAGGCGGCAAATAAGCAGTTAAAACATGAATATGACTTCAATTGAATTCAATATACTTTAACTTATTTGGGAATCAATGTAAACCTATGAATACGTAGGCTTATATGGTAGTATCTGTTGACATTTTTCTAGGTTGCGGGTTGCTTGATGTTAGCAAGATTCGTGGTCATTATTTATATACATTGGTCTAAGTTCTTTAGAGGAAATGTAGACGACAGTATTAATGCCAAGTTTGGGTTTTTGATCAATAGATTTGTAGAAACAAATACTTTCAAATAATGTCATCATTCGTTGATATATGACTTTACTAACAAAACCGCATTTAATTTTAAAAGGTGATGCAAATTTTAATTTTAAATTATTTAAACGGATCTACAATTAAATAACTACGAGGTAATAATACAAATATTTACTACCATTAAATACAACAAACCTATTTTACCTTATTGTTGCACAAAAATGACGGGTTTCTATGAAATGATGGAAGCCGAACCGACATTAAGCTCAGTAATAAACTAACCAGCAGAATGTCGTATACAAAATACTTAAATGTGTTCTTTTTTTGCGTGTCATCACATTACAAAAAAAGTTTGATAAAGCCATTTCTTCCATTGGCTCTGACAATGACAATTGAAACTTAGTTGGACACATTGATGGATGTGGCGGTCACAATAGCAAATGCTAATTAATAAATTACTTGTGAAACTTTGTGTGTAGGCTTTATAGTTAGTCTACGGTATTGCAACTCCACAATATACAAACGATAAGTGGCATACACTAGTTTGTATGTAATTGATGATTCAGTGAAATTAATTTACATTTTCTATTACACATATGTGCATCTGTTGGTAATAAAGAAATCCAAGAAACACAAAAATTATTCAAGCTTAGTAACATGATAGCAATACTTTAATTAATTTATAACTTGTGGAACTTTTTGGCACGCTTAAGTTAGACCATACGTTATTGCTTTACTTCGCTACAAAAATGTTAATTGATGATTCAGAAAGATTATTTTACATTCTGTATTACTCATATGTTCTTCTGCTGATGGTAATAAAGTAATCGAAGAAAAAAAACATATTCAAGCTTAATAACATGATAGTTTTGAGCTGATTTATTTAAAAATTAACTATTTCAACCAACCTTTGCATTTGTTTCTTCGTTATATTTCCAGATAGGGGGAACTACTTTGTTCAATGTAATTGTCAGAGGCAATTGCCCTTCTTTGAAAAACATGGCTGGTCTCTCATGCAACACAACGGCATCATTCAAGTTAAGAATCTTTTGAGAGAATACACAGAGAAATGACAGTGTAAGGTTGTAAAGCAATATCATTGAATAAGGTTGTTGTAGTGAATTAGTAAATGGTTAAGGTTAGATGGTAGATGCCAAATCCCTTCACGTATAATGTTAACTGTATCTGTACAACGGTAGCCTATCACAAAATGGGTGAAACCCCAATTGTACCATTTAGCTTAGAGTTGTCTCTGTTCACTATTACATATTTATATGATTAGCAAGATGTTAATGGTCCTAATCATTTTAATTATATATATATTAAGTTAAATCAATATCATTAATAATGAAGAGTTATTTTTCCTGCACCGACGTTTTTGCTACTTTAACCCTCATCATGAAAATACATATAGCTTGCAGCACTGAAGCAAAGTCAGCTTGAACGTTGATTGTCTACGTGGTATCTCAGTTTCTCATAATAACAGAGAAACCTTTACTGATAAAAGCTACTAATTAATTTAAATATTATTATGCCACTGGCAGAAAAGACAGGTGTTATGTAACAAAGGAGCTTAACGATTTAAGGGGGAGGGGGGGGGGGTTATTTCCCCTATTTAACAGTTTTTTTTTTCTTTAAACAGGTCGAGTTATTTAAACTTGCTTACCTCCCGGCATCTGGGCAACTGCCAGTAGTACCCGATATCAAGAAATATTTCATTTTCAATAGAAGAACGCATAGAGGCATACAACATAATCCTCTTTGCCTCGACTATATCATCACCAATTTGAACTTTCTTCCAGCAGAAATTGTAAAGCCGAATCACACAGGTTTCATGGGTTAGCTCACACTGAGTATTTCTCTCCTCTTTCCATTGTCGTTGGTTGCCTAAGAAAACAAACAAATATGTGATAAACAATGGAATTGAGCTCCAGAGAAAGTTCCTGATTATAAAACTGAGAGCATTAGTACCTAGAATAAAACATTTGTCCTTTAGAAACGTACAACGCAACTCGACCCTGAAAGTAAACCTGTTCGTATATTAAAACTTTCAATCATCAATAAGAGAATGTCAAATTGCTTGTGGTCACCTTTAAATGACTCGCAAATTAAGTATCTCAGTTGTCATTCTTACCATACCCTTACTTATGCTCTTGTTGTAACTGACCTTGACCCTTCAAATTGTTTATACGGTGGATTACCTAATTTTCTTATCAATAAGCTACATCACGTACAGAATGCTGCTGTCAGAGGTTTATTTCATGTACCCTCTAGAACGCATGTTAGTCTGCCCCTCTGCAACAGGTTCACTATAGTTGTCTATCAATTACCAATTGACTACAAATTACAAGGTATAATTATTCGTTCTAGAGCCCGTTGGGTGGAACAGGGAGAAAAGGCTACGAAATATGTTCTTAATTTAGAAACGCGTAATAAGAGCTGTAATGTAATTCGTAAATTGAAATCAGATGATGGGGTTGATATTATTAACAACGATGACATCCTCCGTAAATTATTAGATTTTTACCAATCCTTATATACCAGTGAAAACTGTGATCCAAATCAAACCGGCTTTATTAAACATAGATTTATAGGAGAAAACATCCGCTTTGTTTTGGACTGCATTGATTATTGTAAGGAATATAATATCCCTGGTTTTCTCCTATTGGTTGATATTGAAAATGCTTTTGATCGCCTAGAGTGGAATTTTATCTTTAAATGTCTTAATTTCTACAACTTCGATGAGGGTTTAGTAGATGGGTGCGGACCTTATACTCTAATACTTCGGCCTGCGTTTGTAATAATGGATATTCTTCTCCTTATTTTGAAATTTCAAGGGGAGTGAGGCAGGGATGCCCACTTAGTCCTTATATTTTTATTCTTTGGGCAAAAATTTTGTCAGTTATTAATAACTCTCCACTAATACATGGAATTTCTATTTTGAACCATGAAATTAAAATTTTAAAGTATGCTGACGACACTACCATTTTTTTTATGGTACCCAACAAAGTTTAACTGCAGTTGTAGATATTTTCCATTCTTTAGAGGTATCGTCCGTTCTAAAAATTAATTATGAAAAAACAAATATTTTCCCATTGGGACCTCTTTTGTTTGATAAACCTTTGTTTCTTACTGGTTTTAAATTTACGTGGACCCTCGGCCATGTCACGGTGTTAGGTATTACTTTTGATACCGACAGAGACAATCTCTTTCACTTAAATTATACTCCTAAATTATCCCGCCTTAAGAGTAAGTTAAATATGTGGTCCACTCGTGATTTGACCCCTATTAGAAGGATAACAATTGTTAAAACCTTAGGCCTTTCTCAACTTGTTTTTCTTTTTCAAGTTCTTCCGGACCCCCATTGAATTTTCTGAAGAATCTTGAGACTGTCCTCTTTCGTTTCATTTGGGCTGGAAGACCAGATAAGATTAAGCGTAATACTTTAATTGGTTCAATCGAGCATGGCGGCTTAAAAGCAACTCACATTAGTTCCTTTATCCAGGGTCTCATATGTTCTTGGGTTAAAAGGTACATTAATGATATAACGGCTTATTGGAAGTTAATTTTAGATTTCCATTTAAAGAAGTATGGGAAAGAATTGTTATTTAAATGTAATTATCAAACTGGTGGTGTTTTAATTGATAATTATTTTATAAGAGATGTCTGTTGAGCTTGGTCATGCTATTTCTTTAAAAAAAAAAAAGTGGCCAATTTTCGAAATGAAATTATTTGGAATAATTCATCTTTGAAAATTGATAGAAAGATTTTCTTCTATAAATTTATGTATGAAAAGGGCGTCATTAGGTGGGCGATTTGTTGGACGGTAATGGTTATCTATTATCTTTAGCTAGTTTTAAACAGAAATTTTCCTTAGATTGTTTTTCCATTTACTCTATTTTATGGTATTGTCTCTGCAATACCTAGACATTGGAAATATAATATGGGCGCATTTAACAATGACAAAATTGAGAATAATGGGTTAGACAACCTTAATCAAATACCGTCCTTCTCTCGTCACATTTATAGGTCATTGATCAAGTCTATAATTGTTCCTCAATAGCTATTAACAAATGGGGAAATCATTTTGAGTTTATTGATTTGCAGTGGCAGACTATTTTCCGTATTCCTTTCATTTTTTGTAGAGAAAGCAAGATTTGTTATTTTCAATACCGTTTTCTCCACCGTATACTGCGAACTCATCATTTACTCTGTCGCATGAATATCAAGGAAAATGCAAGTTGCACATTCTGTGGGAGTCACGATGAAACGATAGAGCACCTTTTTTTGGATTGTCAAATTACTTCAACCCTTATACTAGACATTGAGCAACGTATTCTAGGTATGCAATTTATTTTCACCAAGAGTGACATTTTCTTTGGCTATAAGCTAATTCTGAGTCATCCGTAAAATTTTCTCATCCTTCATCAGAAGTACTATATCTTTAGTCAAAAGATAAATAATGAAGTGTCAATATTAAATGAATTTATAAATAAATTTTGTATGGTTTAGTTTTCACTTTGATGCTTTTTGAATCTATTCAATCCTCATCCTCCTCCTCCTCCTCCTCCTCCTCCTCCTCATCCCCACGCCCATCCCCATCACCATCCCCATCCCCATCCTCATCCTCATCCTCATCCCCATCCCCATCCCCATCCTCATCCTCATCCTCATCCTCATCCTCCTCCTCCTCCTCCTCCTCATCATCATCATCATCATCATCATCATCATCATCATCATCATCATCATCATCATCATCATCATCATCATCATCATCATCATCATCAACATCATCATCATCATAATCATCATCGTGATTGTTAACGTGATTGTAACTCTGATTAATGAGTACATGAAACATTCCGCTGTATCATTTGCCACCCCTGAATATGACACAGTCATTCGTATATGGGGTGACGATATTTTATTGTTTAAAGAAAAAATAATAACCTACCTTCTCCATGGTGACTGCTGTATACCGTTGCGCTCCATTCACATTTTTTCTTGAGAACCAAGCAGTGAGGCAATGTCAATGTTGCTGGTTTTGAAAGCTTAACGCTATTGGGAAGGAGTTCTACCACTACTGAGGAGTTACTAGCAAACGATAAGTCAGTTTCATCCAGATAATGATGTGGAATTATTCTAATTTGGATCAAATAATCACGTCGTAGAGCACCGGGAGGTATTTCTAAACTGACACCGGTATTTTGAATGCGTAGCGTTCCACCGGCATTGCCGATCATTGATTCTGTTCTGATGAAATGAGAATCACCTAACGAACGAAAAAGAAAGACAAAAATGACATATGTAGGCAGTTGAAAAAGTCTTTATATTTAACAGACTGTTGTTTGTATGAAGTTTTCACTAATTTATCGATTTTCACAATTCTCTTTCTCTTTTTATATAAAGTCCTCGATTGCGCGATTATTGATGGTTCATGCTTTACACGTGGACCGAGATCGTACCAAATCTGTGTACATGAGAAGGAATCCATCTTGGTACCATCCATTGATTGCTCTTTCGTCATTTAACGGAATAATGATTGGCTTACTAACCTTTGACGATCACTTCATTTGTTCCATTGCTTCCAATACAATCGCCAAGAAATCCTCAAATCATATGGTGTACGTGGATACGCAGATAGCAATTTAGGTGTTTAGTCCTGTAATACATGTTTTTACAACCGTTAGCAGTTTAATACACAACTTACATTCGTCCTTCTTTGTGTTCTCTCCAGTACGAATTGATACTTCATCTGCAGATGTCACCTGCGCATGATGTAAGGAAGGAACAATTATACCAGGAACGTTTATTCAGATAACAGAAGTGATATTCGTGCTGTATAAGCCCAAGTGATTATAAAACAAAAAGGTTCTCATTGATACTGTAGAATTATTTATTGCTCGTACCATATTTTTTTGTGATAAATCCAGCTACAAATTACTAGTATCACCAAATTGGTTTGCCATAAATCCAACTACAAATCACTAGTATCACCAAATTGGTTTGTTTAGAGGTTAACATTGCTGTCAATCTACTGCAGAAAACTCAATTTCAAGATCTCAATGCTCAATAAATTGATAGTATATTGCAATAGGATACGTATGGAACTAAACAACATGTAATGCACACAGTTGACTAAACTATCGCACAAGGAATGTCACAATTGACTGAAAATAATGGACAGGAGTACGTTCTTATCTCCTTGAAACTACAGTTCGTATAGTGGGGTTGAAACCCTATGCCTGGTGACCAACATCACTGAACCAAGTTTCATGGTCTGTAATGATGCATTAGTGTATATTAAACAATTTAAGCTCCTTGGCTTACGTTAAGCAACTTTTTGTGTAGCCGTTGGTATGGCAACCACCAAAAAACAGTACAAATCATCTGTAACTTCTAAAATAATGAAAGAAAAGTAGTGATTTTGGTGACAAAACATAAGTAATTGTGCTCTGTGAAAACAGTGGTACCATCCAAAGCAGGTATAGGTACAGTTTAAGGAACCGTTGTCATAGCAACTACCGATAAATACTGAGAATTGTTCCTAAATAGGTGGAAAATGTTTACAATAACAGCCACATTTAGAGTATCCATTGTCATGGTAACCACTCATTAATGCACAAACTATGGAATATCAACATGATATAAGCTATTATTCTCTGATATTACAACCAAACGCTTTGAACGACTTTCTAAGGGAGCGAGGACTTAAATTATCAGGAAGAAAAGAAGAACTTGTCGCACTTGTTTTTGCTGCGAAGAGATTGCCTCAGCTTGCCCCAACTTTACAAACAACAACGTACCCTAAAATAGCGAAATAGGTGCAGAATCATAGTGTGCATACTTCATGAATATGATCTGCACTGGTTGTAAAGGCGAAAGTATTTGAAGTTCAAAAATTGATCCAAATTCGTTATCTCATGATCATTCACATACAAAGGAAATCCTTAAAGCGATGATTTTTTATTGTATTTACATGTTTTAATAACAATCATATAACAAGCTACGACGATATTTTCCATGTATAATTCATTGGTGCTAAGTTTCTTTCGCGTAAACACTTTGCGACAAATTACATACTAAATAATCTAAGCGACAGAGCGTGAACCCAATTTCATTCCAGTCGACTTAAAACTCGATTCAAAACGCAGATATTTTAGTTCAAAATGATAAATTCTGAACAAAGAGGCCGTGGAGGGAGACCCGGAAGTATGTTCGTAGGTAGCAGCGCAAAGCACTTTACGAATAGTGTAATAAATTACTTACAATAATGATATCGGATACAAATACGTGATAAAGGTTCATTTTGGTTCACACTTTCGCATTATCTTTCCCGTGAAGGCGTTTGATCAGTAACTTATAAATTACAATCTATTAAGCTTAATTCAACCGTTGAAGTTACTCTTCGTAGAATACATCATCGGTTAAACAGTTACCTGAAGAGACTCATCACTAACAGCAATTTCTTCCGTTTTTACAATTGCTGATGGTAGTTCTTTGTGTGTATCTCCTGCAGTAGCATTCCCAGTTGAAGGTATGGTTGCTTCATTTCTTGACAAACTGGATTCCTTGAAATATAATGGCATATCAATAATTTAATAATTTCGAGACCTATATACACATCCCATTGTTTCATGATTACCAGCACATACTCCTTTGTAATGGGCGCTCTTAAGTGTAAATACTGCCAGAACAAAACCAAATACTAAACTCTTACATCTAAAATAAAGTTTTAGTTATCAATTATTATAATAGTAATAATAATTATATGATGATGATGATGATGATGATGATGATGATGATGATGATGATGATGATGATGATGATGATGATGATGATGATGATGATGATGATGATGATGATGATGATGATGATGATGATGATGATGATGATGATGATGATGATGATGATGATGAGGGGGAGGAGGTATGATGGTTTAGCTCTCTTATTCTTGGCATACCATGCTGGCTCTAAAAGCAGTTAAACGAAATGAGGAGAAAATATAAATATAAAGAAGCAGACGTCATCCTGACCTGCATCAAAACTCAACCTAAAATATCCCTATACTCTAACGGGTATCAAATATGATAATGATAATGATAGTGATGGTGATGGTGATGATGATCAAGATGATGATGATGATGATGAGGATGATGATGATGACGATCATGATGATGATCATGATGATGATGATGATGTTCATGATGATGATCATGATGATGATCATGATGATGATCATGATGATCATTATGATAATGATGATGATGACCATGATGATGATCATGATGACGATTATGTTTACGATGACGATGTAGATGACGACGACGATGACGATGACGATAATAATCAGAATCATAATAACAATCATGATGATAATCAGCAGTTATTATTACGACGTTTAAGCGACCACAAGAAACCCGTAGGGGCTTATGGATTAAAATTTACACGTCGGGTGGCTTCCGGTTCAACATTTGAATTCAAATTGGGATTTTTTTTTTCAATTTACAAAGTCAATTCAGATGGGAAAACCGTCGATTGCTCTTGGATGAAAAACCCACCTTAATATTACCCGGCCAGGTATCGAACCCGGAACCTCCTGATTACTAAGCCTCATTGCCTCAGATGCCACCGTTTTTATCCACTCGGCCACAGCACCGGTATTTGCATTATGTAATCTGTACTTGTTTACATTATTTAGGTCAACTGTACGCAATGTGTCATGCACCGTGTCGTTAAACTATAGCACATAGGTTAAGGGATACATAATATTCATATCGTAGTAACGTTTTTTTTTTGGGGGGGGGGGGTATGATGGTTTAGCTGCTTATTCTCGGCATACCATGCTGGCTATAAAAGCAGTTAAACGGCATGAGAAGAAAATATAAAATTAAAAATGGCAGACGTCATCCTGACCTGCATCAAAACTCGACCTCACATATCCCTACCTCAACGGTATCAAATATGATAGTCACCTTTGCACCATAAAGCCCCCATAGTGCAGCACCATGAATTACAGTCCATGTGAACCTCTGTCACCTTAACAAGTTGTTAATGTAAGAATGCCCACTCAAATGTGCCAGTTACATGATCAGTGTTATGATGGCAGCATATGCCTCTATGGTTGAGATTCAGTGTTTTATTGTTTGTATCTTATCCTACCTTAGCGTGGGAGACTTTTGACATTTCAGCTTCAATATACAGTGTTAACTGCATGCTTGCATGTAAGGTCAAAAGCTTGTAAGGTTGAAAATTTGATATTGCTGTTAATGTCTATTAGGAGAAGCTATTCTGCATAAATCCGCATAAATGTTGGGCACCAAAACAAAAGTAATTTTTTTGTAACCATTCTATTCAGGGAGTATTAACCTGAGCAATGTCACTGGGCACAGCCAAAACATGGGTGGAAAAATCATCAATCAGTCTAGCGCAAAATGAAGTCATGAATCATGCGCTACTCAATATGATTAGTGAAAATAAATAAATATGTACCGTAATACGATGATCACAAAATATTATTCACAAATAGTGTGCACGTGTTGTTCTTACATTACCAGAATTAGAATTTGTTAGACTATTTTATTCACATCCCAGGCAGTCTCAAGGAACTGATCTACAACGATTCAATCCCCGAATATGTTTAGAAAATTCGGTTTCTTTCTCATACCTCTGATTTCTAAAAGATTTGGTATGCATGTAGTATCCGGTTTCGAGCAGGGGACATAAACTAGAAAAACTAGAAATCCTCCGTTCAAAGCGCCCAACGATCAATAAGAGTGTGAGGAAGTATCACCTAAAGGCATCCGTAGACGTCTAGTGGCAAACAAAAAAACTACCTATGGTAACACTCCAGTGACATTTGACCTAGGTGAGCAATGTCCTTGTTTTGAGGCATGGTGCATAGTCAGGGTTACAAGGACACTTTTGTTTAAAATTTGAATGGAAGAACAAAGGGGTATAGCTGTTTTGATAACTGAAGAGAAATGTCAATGGCAGCTAGTTGTGAAGGGATGTAGTATGTGTTTTATTTGTTCGGATTTTCCTTCTAATTTTACTTTTAAGTTAGAGAGACAGTAATAACTATAGAGATGTAGCATTACTCTAAAATTGAGTCGCGCTCTATTTATTTTGCGTACACTCTAGACACATATATACATACACGCACGCACACACACCCACCCATACACCCATGCATACATACACAAATACATACAGACAGACAACATTGAACATCGTGAGAATGGGAGTTGTGAGAGAACGAAATAGAGATGATATATCCAGAGCTGCCGTTAAATGTACACCGTTTGTAATGCAATATTAGAAATTAGCAAAATATTGAACATAGAAGGATATACTTTGCTAAAAAACAACAACATACATTACAAAAAGTTAACTAAAGCGTAGCAACTAACCTTCAGTGAGAACATTAAGTCCACAAGATACGGCCCTTGGCCAGCTTGGAAGGAACATGCGCATCCGTCTGTTTTGTCGGAGACCCCCTTTTCCAGGGTAAATGGTAGGAAACATCCGTACGTAATCGCAACTGTACGAAAACTGATTTTCTTTGAAGGCAAATAAGCAGTTGTTACATGAATATGCCATTACTTCAATTCAACATACTTTAACTTATTTGGGAAAACAATGTAAACTTATGAATACGCAGGCCTTTATAGTAGTAACTATTGACATTTTTCTAGGTTGCGGGTTGTTTGATCTTAGCAAGATTCGTGGTCGTTATTTCTATCCCTTGGTCTTGAGTTCTTTAGAGGAAATATAAAAGACATAATTAATGTCAATTTGGGGTTTTTGATCAGTAGATTTGTTGAAAGAAATTCTTTCAAATAATTTCATCATTCTTTCATCGATGACTTTACTAGAAATAATTAAGGTAATTTTATAAAAAAGGTAATTTTATAAAGTGATTCTTATTTTAAATTTAAATTATTTTCAACGGATCTACTTTTATATCGCTACGGGATCATAAATGACTACCATTAAAAATAAGAAATCTATTTTACCTTATTTTTGCACAAAAATGACTGGTTTCTATGAAATGATGGAAGCCGAACCGGCATTAAGCTCAGTAATAAACTTACCAGCAGAATGTCATATACAATATATTATAATAATATTTGTTTTGCGTGAAACGTGTCATCACAGGATCAGTATACTAACAGTTTGATGAAGCCATTTCTTTTATTGGCACTGACAATAACAATTAAAACTAAGTTGGACACATTGATGGATGTGGCGGTCACAATAGCAAATACTTATTAATCAATTACTTGTGCAACTTTGTGTGTAGGCTTTATAGTTAAACTACAGGATTGCTACTCCACAATATACAAACGATAAGTGGCATACACTAGTTTGTATGTAATTGATGATTCAGTGAAATCAATTTACACTTCTATTACACATATGTGCTTCTGCTGGTAATAAAGAAATCGAAGAAACACAAAAATTATTCAAGCTTAGTAACATGATAGTTTTTTAGCTGATTTATTTAAAAATTAACTATTTCAACCAACCTTTGCATTTGTTTCTTCGTTATATTTCCAGATAGGGGGAACTACTTTGTTCAATATAATTGTCAGAGGCAATTGCCCTTCTCTGAAAAACACGAATGGTCTCTCATGCAATACAATGGCATCATTCAAGTTGAGAATCTTTTGAGAGAATACACAGAGAAATGACAGTGTAAGGTTGTAAAGCAATATCATTGATTAAGGTTGTTGTAGTGAATTAGTAAATGGTTAAGGTTAGATGGTAGATGCCAAATCTCTTCACGTAATGTTAACTGTATCTATACAACAGTAGCCTATCACAAAATGGGTGAAACCCCAATTGTACCATTTAGCTTAGAGTTGTCTTTGCTCACTAGACATATTTATATGGTTAGCAGGATGTTAATGGTCCTAATCATTTTTAATTAGATATATATTAATGTAAAACAATATTATCAATAATGAAAAGTTATTTTTCCTGCACCGACGTTTTTGCTACTTTTAACTCTCATCATGAAAATACATATAGCTTGCAGCACTGAAGCAAAGTCAGCTTGAACGTTGATTGTCTACGTGGTATATCAGTTTCTCATAATAACAGAGACACCTTTACTGATAAAAGCTACTAATTAATTTAAATATTATTATGCCACTGGCAGAAAAAGACAGTTGTTATGTTAAAAGGAGCATAACAATTTAAGGGGGAGGTTTATTTTCCTATTTAACAGTTTTTTTTACACAGGTCGAGTTATTTAAGCTTGCTTACCTCTCGGCAAGTTGGTAACTGCCAGTAGTACCCGATATCAAGAAATATTTCATTTTCAATAGAAGAACGCATAGCGGCATACAACATAATCTTCTTTGCCTCGACTTTATCATCACCAATTTGAACTTTCTTCCAGCAGAAATTGTGAAGCCGCATCACACAGTCTTCATAAGTTACATCACACTGAGTATTTATTTCCTCTTCCCATTGTGGTTGGTTGCCTAAGACAAAAACCAAATATTTGATAAAAAAAATAGAATTGAAAATCGGATAAAGGTCCTGATTATAAAACTCAAATCCTTACGTAGAATAAAAATGTTCCCTCTTTCTTTAGAAACGTTCAACGCAACTCGTAGTCACTTACGTATTCACCAATGTTCAACGCAACTCGTATTCACTTACGCAGTTACGCATAAACTTATATAAATGATTAAGATATTTCAAATTGCTTTTGGTAAGTTTCTCAGTTTTCAGTCTTGACATACCCTCGCTAATGCTCTTGCTATTAGTGACCTGGACCTTCGAATTGTTTGTACAGTGGATTACCTAATTATCTTATCAATAAGCTACAACGTGTACATAATTCTGCATATACTAGCTAGCACGCATGTTAGTCTTCCCTCCTGCAAAGGGTTCACTGCATGGTTGCCTATCAATTCTTACGCTTCCCTAAGGACACGTGACCTTGTTATCGTTATGATTTACTGTCCATTAGGACCGGTGGTTAGTTCACTCGGTCATCTAATCGTTCTGATCTCTATGTTATAAGGTTCACTCTCAGTTAGGAGAACGCGCTTTTTGCTTTATTGCTTTTTAACTCTGGAATAGTTTGCCTGTTGACATATGTAGTAGTGACACTTGTAACCCTCATTTGCAGCCTCAAAATATGTCACAGTCATTCGTACAAGGGGTAGAACCATTTTATTTTTCAAAGAACAAAACCATAATTTACCTTCTTCATGGTGACTGCTGTATACCTTTGCTTTCCATCCACATATTTTCTTTAGAACCAAACAGTGAGGTAATGTCAATATTGCTGGTTTTAAAAGCTTAACGTTATTGGGATGGAGTTCTACCACTACTGAGGAGTTACTAGCAAACGATAATTCAGTTTCATCCAGATAATGATGTGGAATTATTCTCATTTGGACAAAATAATCACGTCGTAGAGCACCGGGAGATATTTCTAAACTGACACCGGTATTTTGAATGTCTAGCGTTCCACCGTCTTTGCCGATCATTGATTCTGCTCTCATGGAATAAGAACCACCTAACAAAGAGAAAAAGAAGAAACAAAATCCAATATGTATAGATAATTGAGAATTTCTTTATATTTAGCAGACTGTTGTTTGTATTAAGTTTTCACTGATTTATCGATATTCATAATTCACTTTCTCTTTTTATCTGTTGTACTCGATTGCGCGATTATTGATGGTTCCTGCTTTACACGTGGACCAAGGTCGTACCAAATCCGTGTCTTATATGTAAATGTGAAGAGATCCATCGTGGTTCCATCATTTGATTGTTCTTTCGTCATTGGACGGAACAATGTTTGGCTGAGAAACCTTATGACGATCCCGTAAGTTGTTCTATTGCTTTCAATACAATCGCCAAAAGATTCTAAAAAAATGGTGTCAGCGACGTAACCAGTAATTTGAAAGGGGAAGCATATTCTGCGATTGATATGTGGGGGAGGGGTATAAGGGGGGTGTCCCCCCCCCCTTTGAGATTTTTTTAACAACTGAAGGTCCTTAGATGCAATCTGCAGAGTCTGTTTCCTGTTTGAATTCTTTACATGTTCTTTTACATATTATATCAAAAAGACAAACATAATGCTCTTTTACAATGTTTCCAGTAGGATGATTCTTGTTTATTGTCCAATGTCTGGACTTTAATATATTTGACGAACTTAACTGATGGACAAAATAAACTTTCATAATTTGTAAGACAGCCACATGTGCAAAGGCTTAAAAGCGAATATCGTTATCGCAGTGTACTAGCAGTGTAATAATTATTTTTAGGAAGCGTGTATCATGTACGACTGCTATCTAACACTCCATCGGGTGCGGTTAGGTAGGCAATATGTATTTTTCTACGCAATAGCCAACTGTAGGCTTATAATAGGCTATAGGTTAAGTTTAGCTAATATCATCTGCCAAACTAAGTAAGTAGCTAAATCAGAAGGCCTGAATGTTACTACGATTATAATCGAGTTAATGGAGCTGACGAGTATTCAAGATCAAAAGAGCACTGACAAAATACCATGCTTAAAAAACAAAAGTTTTTAACATTTTTTCGACACTGAAAAGGGAGCAGTTGCTGCCCCCCCCCCCCCCCATGGCTACGTCACTGAATGGTGTACACTATGATCCTCAGATACCAACTGAGGTGTTTCGTCCTGGGATACATGTTTTTACAACCGTTGGCAGTATCGCCAACTTACCTTCGTGCTTCTTCATGTTCTGGCTTATACAAATTGATACTTCATCTGCAGACGTCACCTGCGCATGATGAAAAGAAGGAACAATTATACCAGGATTATTTATTCAGATAACAGAAGTGACATTCGTGCTGTAGAAGTAAGGTTCTCATTGATACTCTAGAATTATTTATTTCTCCTACCATATTTTTTTGTGATTAATCCAGCTACAAATCACTAGTATCACCAAATTGGTTTACCTTAGAGGCTACATTGCTGTCAATCTACTGCAGAAAACTCAATTCCAAGATATCAATACGCAATAAATTTGTAGCATATTGCAATAGGATACGTATGGAACTAAACATGTGATGCATACATTTGACTAAACTATCGCACATGGCATATCACAATTAACTGAAAATAATGGGCAGGTGCACCTTCTCATCTCATTCAAAAAACAGATCGTAGTAAAGATTGACGAATCAACCTTTCCGGATCGTGACAATAAATTGATTATTTGTTTGCACTTTTTTGAATGAATGAAAGATATGTTTTTGAAATGCTATTAATGCCGAAAACTTACACTTCCATCTTCAAATTTTCCTTTGTCTGATAAACGCATCTTGTTTTCTACAAATTCTTCGGTGTCCTCTTTCATCTCTGGTTTGGTGGTGAAGAGATAAGTAATGAAATTAACAAGGAAACACGGTAAGAAATAAGAAAAAAAAGGAATTAAAAATACACGTGCTCATTGAAGCTAAATACAATATGAAGGAAATGGAGTGGGGGGGGGGGGGGGGGGAGGCAATACCGTGATGGATTACCCATTCCGTTTCACTCATTTCTTTTCTTGAGATATCTATCATTGGAAAGTCAAACACGAACTTGCATGGTCCGAACCTTTGTATTGTTCATTCTTCGGAATGACTCGGAATTTAGTTTAGCATATTAATGTCCGTAAATTAACGTAATGATATTGCAAAGTATGATTTTCAAAGTATAGTGGTGAAAACTACCTACCCTTTACGTTTGTTACTACAACCGGTTCTGGAGGAGACTTTCCTAGTTTTCGTAACAGCATCTTAAAACGTAAAAGCACAATTCAAGCATTAGATAAAGCTGTAACATCAAGAAAAACTCACGAAATGAAAGCAAGAGAGTATCTGAAATTTAAATTTGAATTTCCCATCAAAGTATCCTTTCCAATAGTTATAATCAGAGAAAAGATTTAATAATCTCGCCTTCCTCATTTCGTTATTTAAATTTTAAGTGTGAACTACATTAGCTCCGATGATCATTCAATTGCGTAATAAGAGCATAATATGTATATCAATCAAATAGAAATGCGACACCTAATTGTCTACGAAATTGAACTCGCCGCACAGCTTTGAAACTTTGATTGCACAATTTCTACCCGTAAATACGATTCTTCTTATTATAAGCTGCGTGTTGCAAGTTAATTGCATAGGAACCAAGAGACATATCCCTCATGAAGTACACACGCATACGCACACACGACGCACACATAAGCAAACTTGACTGCACAGGTTCCGATGGATGCAAAGCTTCGTTAACAAAAAGGAAAAATTGCTTTATAGGCTAATTACAGCCGTTCAGAAATTATTTCCGATTATGTACGCTGTTAATGGACAGGTGCTCCTTCTCATCTCATTAAGAAAAAAGGATCGTAGTATAAATTGCGAATCAAACTGTCCGGATCGTGATAATAAATTGATAACTTTTGCACTTTTTTGAATGAATAAAAGATATGTTTTTTGAAATGCTATTATTGCCGAAAACTTACACTTACTTCTTCAAATTTTCTGTTGTGTAATAAAGGCCTCTTGCTTTTTCCAATTTCTTTGGGGTCTTCTTTCATCTCTGGTTTTGTGTTGAAGAGGTAAGTAATGAAATTAACAAGAAAACACGTAGAAGAATTTAGAAAAAAAGATACTTAAAAATACAAATTCACATGCTCATTGAAGTTAAATAAGAAATAAAAGAAATGGAGGGGGGGGGGGGCAATACCGTCACCGTGATTTGATTACCCATTCTGTTTCAATCTTATTTCTTTCTTTTTTTGAGATGTCTATCATTGGAAAGAAAAATATGAACTAGCAAGGTCCGAAACTTTGTAGTGTACAATTACTCGGAATTTATCATTCATAGTTTTAGCAAATTATTGACCGTAAATTAACGTAATGTATTGCAAAGTATTTAATTTTAAAGTATAGTGGTTAAAACTACCTACCTTCAACGTTTTTTACTACAATATGTTTAGAAGGAGGCCTTCGTGGTCTTCGTAACATCATCTAAAAAGGTAAAAGCACAATTCAAACATTGGATACAGCTGTAACATCAAGAAAAAAACTTACAAAATGAAAGCAAGAGAGTATTTGAGATTTAAATTTGAATTTCTCATCGAAGTATCTTTTCCAATACTTACAATCAGAGAAAAGATTTAATAATCTCGCCTTCCCCATTTCGGTATTTGAATCTAAAGTGTGGACTACATTTGCTCCGATGATCCATTCAAATGCGTAAAAAGAGCATAATATCATTCAAATAGTAATACGACAGCTAATTGTCTACAAAATTTAACTCGCCGCACAATTTTGTAACTTCGATTGCACAATTTCTACCCGTTAATACGATTCTTCTTATTATAAGCTTTAAAATAGAAATGAAGCCAACGTTCCTCACAGGAGTTGCAGAACTAAAGAAAGACTATTAGAGTTGTGTATTTTTACATATGATATATCTATCTGAAAGAACTGAATGTCTTATGTAACACGAATTACCTACTTTTTGTTTCTTACTATATTGTTAGTTTCTCTATATCAAAAGTGATTCCAAATTCAAAACGAAGGCAATTCGGACATTGAAGGGTGAAACTGTCCGCTGGTTATGATTATATTTTGAACGTTTTTTTTTGACAGGTTTGAGTTCAACATCCAAGGAAAATTTGCTTCCTTTATCCATTAATATGAAAACAGCTATATATCTAAGTAATTAATTAAATTGTTTCTGCATCTCTATGGCTACGTCTTACAGCTTTGTCCAAGATGTGTCTACTATTAATGGAACTACAAGTCAAGTCAACTCATCCGTCGCCTGCGTGGTGAGTACACACCCAATTTCCATTTGTATAATTTCTTTTAAATAATGCTTTATGTAGGATTATTACGTCCTAGCTGCACGTGCAAGCTACCGTCGAATTTGAACAGAATTGATACGTGCATGCCTTGAAATCAACACTTATGTTCAGGACAAACGTTGATATTATTCGATGCTGAACGCCCATAAGAACATTATTTGTTAGCTGGATTATTTAAGTTTTCACTACATACAATCTTACATATCTTCGTTTCCTTCAGTTATATTTTTTTCCTCCCTGATGAGAATCAAAGTCTAATACTGTTTCCTTTGTTACATAGTAACAACGCCCTCCCTGTTAATAAGTTACCGTTACTAATTAACAGGAACATGAATCTCTGTCTTTTTTACCCTTTCTCTAAGTAGATCACCCTGTGAGGCAAAGGCCTGAAAGGTAGAGAAAGGTTGTTGTCATGAGTTGTTGAAATTGTGTTTCATAAAGATATCATAAGGCAGCATATTGGTTACCCCCCCCCCCCCGGAATAGAGATATGGGAGATTTGAGTATACAATTTCTATAGAGTTAGCCCTTTGTGTGTAGAGCAAATTGTAATACTACGCTAACACTGTTGAAATGTCATATGGCATTGAGTGATGTTAATATATTACTTTTCTTATGCAACAATACCAGAGACTTTTAAAAAAGTGTATTTGTTCAGTTCCTTTAACAGTCAATAGCCTGAGTGTGAAAATTTGTTTCGCGACAACGTGAATGAACTAAGGATATACTGAAAATTTAAACAAAACTTCTTTTATACTTTTGAACTAGTAAAAAATTAAAATCTGCACATCAGCAGAGTGAAACAAAATAATCAGTAAGCATCTGCTGGGGGGGGGGGGGGTTGACAGATGATTTTTTAAAGATATATTCGAATATTGTGTCTTCTAACACACCACATTGAAAACAGTGCCCCACAAAGCAGCATTTCGCTTACCCGACCCCCCTTTCGTTTTACATGGTCTGTTTCTATCGTACTGTCAGTATATGTAAAGATATCCATGAAAGTTTGGGAAATACAGTTGTCAGATAAACACATATAATAACAGACACAGGGGAGAATTAAGTAGACTAGTGTAGATCTGTCAACATTAAACAATTTCATGAAGTATAATAAGCCTTTCATAGATTTTACTTCTAATTGTTTTAAAGATGCTTCGGGTTTAAACCCAAGAATAAACCTTTTTTTCTTTTGCGGTTTCTCGCAGTGTCTTTTTCACCCTCAGCGTGTCCTCTACGGCACCCTAAAAAGTAAAAACACAGAAACTTGTGAAACTAAACTAATAAATTCGGAGGAGCATTGAAAACCATTTATAACACACTTCCAACATTTTACGGTTACAAACAATTGCACTAAAGAAAAAAATCATATATTGCAAATTTCTCTTCTCCAAATACAAAGAACCTAAACGAGTAAAGTTGCAGACATGCGCTAACTTCGTCAATGATGTCAAGCGTATTTTACGCAACTTAAAACAAATCTCAAATTGATGGGAAGTTGAATTATAAAAAGGACCTCCTTGTTGTTATAATGTTGTTATGATTTTACAAGTCATTGTAACTATTATTGTTGCTGCCGCAAATGAACTACAAAAAGAAGAAGATGATTACATTAATGGTAACTTCCGGTTGGCAATCAACTTTTTGACCATAAATGTTAAGTCATCTAGCTGGCCAGTGGCAGCGCCTATAAAGTAAACTTAAACATTATGCTGATGTGTATGTTGTTTATATGAATGGGAGAAGGACGGAGATTCCAAATTTTCCGTAAGCGTGTTAGCCCTTTGTGTTGAGAGACAATTTTTACACTCCGGTAACAATTTACATCGTCATATGACATTTAATGATGTTATATCACTTTTATTTTACAACAGTAAAAGTGACTTTTAAAATGTTTTTGTCAGTTCCTTTCACAGGGAAAAAAAAACCTGTGAAAATTTGTTTCGCGAAAAACTGAATGAACTAAGGATTTACTAATAAGTAATATAAAAATAGCTTCTTTGAACTTTTTTGAACTAGTGACAAATTATGATTGGCACATCAGCAGAGTTAAATAAAGTAATCAGTAAGCATCTGCTAGGGGGAGGGTTGACATATGATTATTTTAAAGATATAGTCGAATATTGTGTGAGTCTTCTAACACACCACGTCATCAGACGAAATCTTGTAGTATTTAAAAGTATACCCGTTTCTTTGTTAAGCTTTTCTTTGACTGTTTGTTGAAGGAAGAAATTTAAGCAGCAACTAAACTTGATCATTGAGAACAGTGCTATCATAATTTGTAACTGGTATAAATATATAATATAAATTGGTAACTGGTTTAGCTTCGTTTCCTGTTCTTTACAAATCAGTTATAAATCTTTCCTCCCTGATGAGAATCAGAGTCTAATATTGTTATTTCTTTGTAACATCAACACCGCCTTCCCAGTTAATAAATTACCGTTATTAATTAACAGGAACATTAATCTCTGTCTCTCTTACCATTTCTCCTGGTAGATTACTCCGTACGCCACAGGTCTGGAAGGAAGAGACAAGTTTTTTCTGTGATATTCTGAATTTCAGGAACATGTGATAAGGCGAAGCAAAAAATATAAACTAGAATCATTGAACTAGAACTAGAATGATCTCACAAATATAGCAGTAAACTATTCCTGGCAGGTAAACGCACATCTGCATTGAACACACTAAAGTAAATACAGGAGAGAGACTCGTTACTGTAAGAATCACGGACTTAAATACATGAATACATGCATCAGCTTTATAGGGAAGGCAATGTTAGTCTTAAACCCGTCATATAACACTGTGTGACGTCATAATGATGAACTCACTGAGATGATCACATGGATTCCATGGAGGAGAAGATGACGTTTAGGGAAAAAAGGGTAGTATTCAAAGATAAAATACAGAATATAGATTATTTTAATGTAAAAAAAAGACGCAAAAGCTTGCTTAGCCCACAAAGTAGCATAATGGTCACCTCCCCCCCCCCCCAATTTTTTTGTCTTGGATGGTCTGTTTCTATCGTATTGTTAGTCGTGTATAAACATCCATGAAAGTTTGGGAAATACAGTTGTCTGATGAACACATACAATAAGCGACACAAGGAGAGATTTAAACAGACTAGTGTAGATCTCTCAACATTGAAACTTTTCATAAAGTATTGTAACGCCGCCAACGTCTGGTAGTGTAAAACCTGTCTCGAAACCAACTGGAGGAGGGGAGGGGAGGGGAGGTAGATGGGGGACGGGTACAGATTAACTCTAAATCAGGAGGCAGACACCACAGTTGTATGTTTAATAAAAGTATAATTTCTCATCTCGTTCTACATCTACAGTGTATAGTATACAATATTTACATTTGCCCAATATAACGTACTGGGGTCGGGCACAACCCAAGGATACGCAGGCATAACACTGGGGCTGCGCAAGGGTCGGGCAGTCTAGACGTCGGCAATCTACCGGTGTCGGGCAGCACAGGCGTCGGGCATTCCACCGGTGTCGGGCAGCCTAGGCGTCGGGCATTCCGCTTGACTCGGGCAGCGCAGGGGTCGGGCAATCCGCTGGACTCGGGCAGCGCAGGGGTCGGGCAATCCGCTGGACTCGGGCAGCGCAGAGGTCGGGCAATCCGCTGGAATCGGGCAGCGCAGGGGTTGGGCAATCCGCTGGACTCGGGCAGCGCAGAGATGTGGGCACTCTAAAATGCCTAAACACATTTCTTTGGACTTAGGCAAATATCAAAGGCTTTACCACGAGCCGCCGGAAGGAAAGTTCCTCGTCTTGCACTCGACCGACTCTCCGACTCTCTGACTCACTCAATTACGAAAAAGCCCTGCATTAAATACCCCGGAAATATCCTCCGCATACACACGTCTATGGCAAGCCATGTGGGACAAACATCGCATAATATATCCGCGTATCAATTCGAATATATACGCGTATTAATTCGAATATACACGTGTTGTAGCCTGCATGTGTAAAGTTTCGCTTTTTGAAGCGATCTCGCGAGCCCGCCAAAACATTTATCGTTGGTATATGTACACAGCAAGAGCGGAAATGTTTTTTCATGTATATTCTAATTAATCCGTGCATATATTGGATTTAATCCCCATATGTATTTTATTTAATACGTGTATATATTCGAATTAATACGTGTATATACTCGAATTAATACGTGTTTATATTCGAATTAATACGTGTATATATTCGAATTAATACGTGTATATATATTAGAATAAATACGCGGATATATTTAAGCCATATGATTGTGTATAACTACAGTGAGCTGCGACCAATGGGATCGACTCACACACCTACCGCCGTGCCTGCCTATGCCAGTCACGGGAATACATCGATATAGCAAAATTACGTAATCAGTTCCTATTCCGGATAAACATCTCTCGTTACCTCCGCGGAGCGCAACAGATGTAACCCCTGAGGAACGAAACGTATCTCACTAAGGAAAAGTCGTAGCTTTCCGCTACAGTATATTTACCCTACATAGATTTAACTCTCTGAATGTACCCTGTGTGTGTATGTCTAATTAGAAGTTTTTACATGCGCACAAATCGACTTTGCAATAGTCGACTCTCTCTGTTCAACGATAGGCAGGGGAAATTTAGACTAAGAAAGGACTCTGTAAATTAAGGTATGATTAGTGTGGGATTATGTAACCGATACGCCCTGTGTGTCATTTAGACTGACTTGAATTGGCAGAGACCGTGTGAACTCGTCATTGCTCTGTCTCTATGAATTAGCCGGACTCGGAATTGGATTGGGTTGCTCGTATATTCTACCGAACTCTGTTCGGATTCGAGATTAATATCCTCGTGGTCTCGGACTTGGCTCGGTATTAGCAAAAAACGTGTTGAGGAAAATCAGAGTGTTTCTTATACTATAACATACAGACATACTGAATGTTTCCGATGGAAAGAGTACTAATAACAATAGGGACCATGTAAGGATACAAGGCCCGGATGTTACATTATATTATCGTCAGCGTTTGAAGATAACTCTAAAGACAATCATTAATTTGTCGTTGGTGAATATTAAAAAAGAACTCCTTTTCCAGTACCTTTCAACACCCACCTCCTCCCACTCTGGCCCAAGCTCTTCAAGATCCTATGTGTTTCACATATTAGTAGTTATTCAAAGGTCAAAAGGAATAATGCAAAAATGTTAAATCATTATCAGTTCAGATCCACCATTGTCTTGTTTGTATCATAATGCTGCTACTTATTAATTGTACTGTACATACATTGGGTGGTACAAAAAGACATTTCTTGATAGTTAAATAAAAAAACCTTACATTTAACCTTTAAAGTTGACCTTTAATATCTTCACCTTCACTTTGCTTTTTCTGGTATGATAATGTACATCAAATTGATAAAACTAACCTTGGAAAATACACTGGTGTCTTTGTTTCAAATTAATAACAGATCTGCCCTTTCATATCTAGGACTGCTGGGACCCATACATTTGTGTCATATATATATATATATATATATATATATACATTAGTCTAAGTAAATAAATAATGTAAACATTAGAAATCTCTCAAATCCCATTACAAACTGAAACTATTAAAACCGAATTACGTTTACTTATTGTTGTATTGCTGCGTGCAGTAACGTCAGACGTAAAGATTCTAGAGATTAAAAGTATGCATCGATATTTTCACCAATGAAACCTTCTTTTCAACTGAGACGTTGTGAAAGAGAGTCATTGGAAGTACGATAGATTCATTTTGCTTTATATGTTTTTATCTGTTTGAACATGTTCTACTGTAAAACTGAGAAGTTTCTTTGATTCACGAGGCAATTACTTCGATAACGAGAACACATAGGGGGCTACAGAAAGAAGGACAAGAGTAATTAGGACAAAGTTCGGGAGTACGAGCGTGGACGGGAGACTTCAATATATTGTTGTTCAATTTTGTTTAATGAAAACCTCACCCCGATTTTTTTCATCATACCTCGTCACAGGGGTTTCTAACGTGTACGTGGTATTGGACGATATATATATTCCAGACAAATAAGACCTCTTGTTGCAACCTCCTTTTTAAATATAAATCTCGTTACTTCAGGATGAGGACCTATCTAGCCCCGCTCCTCCCAAAAGGACCTCGAAGGAAGTTTTTTTTTCATCTTTGATATGTTAATTTAAAATAAAACGAATCAAACTAGAGAAGTTTGTGATAAAATATTAGGCAAAAAATATAATTTTACTTTACTGATGCAAAATAATGTCCTAAAGGGCGACGAGGGATTACATGAATTAACACTTCATTTGTTCGCAAACATTTATCTTAATATTTACGTTTCTATAAGGTTCGCTTCATGTTAAATGAATAATATAATACAACAACAACAATAGCTGTTCTGGGAAAAACATGGTACCATATCAGATGTAGGGCTCCGAAAGAGAAGAGTAAGGACAGGCTACAGTAGAATATGGAAAGTGGTTTTCTAGCACCCAACAGAAAGTTGAACAAAATAGAAAGTTCAGGATTATGAAAATGGTGAAGTATAATTCGTCATATCGTGACAGGGTCTAACGTGAACCTGACAAGAGTGTCGGGGAAAATGAAAATTATATCCTAGATGGACGCTCTGTTATACTGTGACCTGTATCACCTGATAATGTCCCATAGCTTACTGATATGTCACAGTTTAACAAATCTAATAAAACAAAGTCAACTGAATCCTTTATCTCAATACCTTAAAGTTAGAAAATCATCATGACTAGTTAAGTCTCTTTAGCAATATATACTGTAGAACTCGCATCCATTTAACCAAACATGTTTTCCTTTGTGGCTGTGACAGAATGCCTTTATCGATAGACTATTTGACTAGGTGCTCTGTTATACCAGAAAGTCGTATCTGTACAAACTTTATGCAGTATTTAAGACAAATCCCACTTATGACATCATCGAATGTGATATTTCAGTTATAGCATTTTGCTCAGGAATTTTTGAACTCCTCCCCTTTGGAGTATGTTTGGAAATAAGTATATCAACTGGTGCTATCTTTATTCGATTCTGGAGCTAACTTCTATGTCAAGTATTAATCTATATTTTGCAATGGATTTTCTGCAAATCTGATGTTAGCTAGTGTACGTAATAGGTTTGATACAGTACCGGTTTATTTGTTCTGTACTAAGTTTCACCAGTTCAAGTCTGTATTGACCATGCTCAAAGCAGCCAGCCCCTGCCATATTTTGTGGGGATCCCTGCTGTCAAAGTGACCACTACATTACTGTCTTGTACGTTAGGCAAAACAGTCTGGGGTCGAGAAGTCGCGACCGTAGAACTCGCGACTCCATTGTGACTCCTCTAGATATAAATAAATGATGACTCCATCATAAATACTTTAAGCTTTATCATATTTATGTCTTTATACTTTTATATACCATGATGTTTTACATGAAACATCTTACTGTTAACAGGATACTTATCCAGCCTCCAGGGGATATTTTAATCAAATTATATTTGATGAAGGATTAAGCATTCATAACTTCCTCTTTACTGGCGCTTTCTTGGTAACTTTATTTTACATACAGTAGTTCATGTCCACATTGAGCGATACTATGCACAACAGAACATGAACACAATACCCAATATATAAAATATGTTAAAAAAATATCACCCTTACTGATAAACTCCACGAGTTAATAATGAGAATAAGTGACAAGCATGTAACCAAAGTAACTGTAAATAGGTGTCTTTACAACAACGCCTTCTTTGCAACTCATTTCTTTCAAACGTCCATTTACCTTTAAGTCTGACTTTAAGCCTAACGTTACACAGAATAACATTACTCTAATGGTATGACAATCATGAAACTTACGGTCGTGCCGCCCAAAATAGACAGCAAATATTATATTTATGACCCCCTTGCATACTCGTTGGTTGTTACAGTTGCGCTTCGTAACTTAAGGCAAATTGTGCGAAACTCTCGGGTTGTTCCTACTGCGCAAGTGCAAACATTTACCAAGTAAAACGTTCACCAACCAGTACTTAACCAGTATTTAAGGACTGCTACTTTTACGAAACGTAAGCAGGTAAATTACTAGGAAACATTTACCCTCTTGTCAAGAAAATTTTATATTGAGATAATTAACGATGTTTTATATTTACACTGTGCAGATATGAGCGGGATTGTTTGTCAACATTATTTACTCTGGCAAGTTGCCCGATTAAGGCACGGTGGTGCGGAGGGCATGCATGTTGTATCATATTGTTAGTAATGAAGACACGTGATTGCGTGATAATGGCTCAGTGTAATTAATTTACAAGGAATATTTGCTAATATGTGGAAAAATAAAGGGGGAGTAGGTGATAAGCAAGAACATTTAAAATATGTAGTACTTGACATATTTTTCAAAAGTAGTAGCCCGTCGGGCTTTCGTTCTGAGTTTTTTCAGCCCAATAACATTTTGAAAGAGCCGTAAAAAATTGAAAAAATTGTTGAATCTTCGGTACCTATATAGAAACAGAATACACTATTGAGATTTGCTTCCATACGGCCTTACTATGTAAGTGCGTAAATCACTTGTCCCCAGCATAGCGTGACTGTGCACATCGTAACATTAAGGCCTCTTCGTCAAAAAATACATCACGAAACATTTCTGACATTTCATGTGATGGTTACCGATATCAGGTGCGTATCCAGGGGGGCGTTGGGGGCGCGCGCCCCCCGGGTAAGGAAAAGAGGAGAGAAAAAAAGAGAAGAAAAAAGGGAAAAGGAGGGGGAAAAAAGAAAAGGAGGAGAGGAAGGAAGGGAAAAGAAGAAAGAGAGAAAAAGGAGAACAGGAGGGAGTAGAAGATAAACGCCAAGACATCGGGAAGAGAAAGAGGAACAGTCATAATTACAGCGTTGACCCCTATTATATACACAGGGTAGCCAGTGACGGATCGAGGATTACGGAGGGGACGTGCGCCTCACCCTACCCCGTACACCGACAACTCCATTTTTGACGTTTCCATTTTTCCTCTCTCACTAATGTATCTATATATATACCATATATGGTCTATCATAACGCGTGTGTGTGTATGGACGCCTTAAACAATTGTACAATTGTGCTATGGAACCAACTGTGGCTGGTCTTGAAATCAACCGAGTCGTCGGGGAACATGACGCATTTCGGGAAGGGGCGACCGCCCCCCCCCCTCACCCGAGCAAATTTTCTTTATGATATCGCTAGTAATTTAAAAAAAGACAATGCTTAGATGCAACTTACAAGGCCCGGGAAGTGTCATTTCCAGCGATCTGGGAGGCATTTTCGGCCAAAATTTTCTTGTACGCTTCGCGCCAACTCATGGTGGTGCTACGCTTAGATAGTTTGCCTACAGGCTTTGCCCCTCCCTTGGCAAAGCAAAGAGCAAGTATCACATCATATCAGTGAGCATGAAAATGCATGTTCCAGGGTGAAAAGCCTCAAAACTGTATATGTGTGTAGTATGAGCCCAATTGGACTTGGGGGCTGTAACGACTTGCCCGAAAAATATAACCAACATTTTTCGCGCGCTTCGCGCGCATTCAACATGTTAATGTCAATATCATATAAGCAAGAATCGGTCATTACATCGCATCGTGTACCGTACGGTCCGTGAAAGTTGCGCAGTATACCGCCGGATGCTAATGTAAACAATGAAATGTCTTATGTAGATAGAGAAAAGGCATACAGGTCCAATTATGTCAAAACTCTCTTCTACAGTGGTAATGGCGAATTAGTCGGCCAAGCTTAGAACTTTATTTTAATTACCAAGGAGATAATTTTTAAACTATTCATTTCCTTAAGCTACACCATTGCTATTAATTTTTCTTTCAGTAGGTGCCCGAAAAATTCTCAGCATATTGCCCGAATTTTCAGGGGAAAATCTGGTTGGGGGGGGGGGGGCTGCAGCCCCCGCCTCCTACGCCTATGTGTGTAGTGTTCGGTTATCTAATATCGGAAATATCTGCTATTTTTCATTTCCTTCAACCAAGTTTTATAATAGCCGTTATAAGAGGTTTTAATATTTCTACACCAATATATTAACTGTGTCTGAATTTTCGAAAATTTCCTCACCAACATTCTTCATCATACTTCCCTCTACTCGTGCAATTTTGACCTGTCTGTTAGTGGTTGAAGGGGGTTTTTCTATATTGGTTGTCCATAGACTGAATTTTGTGCAACATTATGGGTATGTTTTCAAGTGATTTTATTCACGAGAAATGTGAATTTTCAAATTCTAAACAAATAATGGGCTTAAAACCATGAAAAGTGGGGCTTTCGGATATTGTGGGCCGAGACGTAGAATCACCTACAAAAGCAATGATCCACAGGACATGCAATCAGGTCGAACATGATGTGTGACAATCTTCAAAAATGTTATGGATGGAAACAAACTATTGGGAAATACTTGGTACTCAGGCAAAAGTGTACATCTGGTTGGTCATTTTCAAGCCCGAGAAGTGCCATTTCCGGTGATCTGGGGGATATCAAAACCAGAAATTTTCTTGTACGCTCCGCGCCAACCGATGGTGGCGCTCCGCTTAGATAGTAATTCGCGCCCCCCGGGTTAGAAAATCCTGGATACGCGCCTGGATATAATCCATTGCGTTATTTTGCCGTAGGACAGTTAATGTTTTATTTGAAAAATTATATTCCCACCAAATTGATGAACTGTGTGCTAGCATGTTTTTTGAAGAATAAAACACAAGTCTGTCTTTCACTTTACTTCTATTGTGTTGTCTTTCAGCAACTCCAGGGGCGTAGCGAGCGGGGGATGTGGGGGGGGTGTCACACCCCCCCCAATAATTTGGTCGCTGTCGGCAAATTTTGGGTCTGTCGGCAAAAGGAGAAAAGGTGAAGAGAGCGGAAGGGGAAGAAAGAAGGAAAGCTGAAGAGAAAAAGGAGAACGGGAGCTTCTTCCGTGCCAAATTTGACTTAAAATATGCACCAGATTGCATCTAAGGACGTTCAAACTAATTTTTCCAAAGGGGAGGGGGACACCCCTTAGACCCCTCCCCCATTTCAGTCACCACTTCCAGATCCGTCGGCAAATCAAATTTGACTTAAAATATACATCAGATTGCATCTAAGGGCGTTTCAAAACTAAAAATTAGACCCCTCCCCCATTTCAGTCACCACTTCCAGATCCGTCGGCAAATCAAATTTGACTTAAAATATACATCAGATTGCATCTAAGGGCGTTTCAAAACTAAAAATTAGACCCCTCCCCATTTCAGTCACCAATTCCAGATCCGTCGGCAAATCAAATTTGACTTAAAATATACACCAGATTGCATCTAAGGACGTTTCAAAACTAAAAATTTTCCAAAGGAGAGGGGGACACCCCCTCCCCTTAGACCCCTCCCCCATTTCAGTCACCACTTCCAGATCCGTCGGCAAATCAAATTTGACTTAAAATATGCACCAGATTGCATCTAAGGACGTTTCAAAACTAAAAAATTGCCAAAGGGGAGGGGGTGTCCCCCTCCCCTTAGACCCCTCCCCCATTTCAGTCACCACTTCCAGATCCGTCGGCAAATCAAATTCTCCACGCCCCCCAACAAAAACCCTTTCACTACGCCCCTGAGCAATCCCCTGGATCCCCTGGTAGCATATTTACTCCAGATTCAATACTCACTGGAGCTGACTCCATTTCCCATGAACTGTAAAAACAACTTCACACAAACATACTCATCTAGCTCATCTGCCTCTTTTTGGTCAGACCCAAACAAAGGCAATGAAAAGAAGAGATGCCATTTTGGGACCTAATTTGCATACAGACTGGGCTCAAATTGCATAAAAGACATGTGACGTGAAATCCTGAACTTCTAACCTGTCCATTGATATATAGGTTCAATTACAACATATTTTAAATTGTTCTAATATTCTAATTTACATTAAAAGAGACACCCCGATCCAAACTCATCTTAGTCTGTGTATATAGGTCGTGCTATGCTAAGGGGGCCAGGCTATGCTAAGGCTAGGCCCGCTGTGGCTGATAACGCTGGGTGAAAAAAGAAGTGTGTTGATTGCATTATTATGTCATGAGCTTACAAGGAGTTAACAATTCTGAATGTTTATCACTTTGGAAAGCGAAGCAAGCGAGATATATGTTAATGTGTGTGTGGCCATGCTACCTGTACCTCAGGTCTAACTTTAACCTGAGCTGTAGCTTATGCAGTTGGCACACTAGATGTCTCATTTTGTTTGTTTTTTTGATTGCTTGAATAATTCATTTAGTTTAGTATAACACTTCTGTCTATGGATAACAAGGAAACTTAGGTACATATATTCAACAATAACTGTATGTAAAAACAGGGTGATGCTTTATTTAAATTGTTTTCAGATTGGAAAGCAATGCTGCGACCCATTTGTTACCACATTTGTTTCTGGGAGACGCAAAGGGGTTAACTATCTGTGAAGGAATCATGTGCAGCTTTCGTAGACTTCCATTGTTTAAGTTTACATGGCCTTGTGCCCACCACATTTGTTATAATATCAGTTTGTGTTTTGGATACTATGCAAACCTTTGATACAAATATATTTAACCTTAATGGAATGAAGATTATTTATCAACTAATCAGATCCTGATAGAGAGTAAATTTCTCAAAGGTACTGATGTTTAAGATGAATGATTTTAATCCTCATGAGAAAGTATATGGTTGAAGAACATTGTTTTCCATCCTTTTTTTTCGCCAAAGGCTTAGAGAATCTTTGCAATTGTGATGTTCTGTTCGTGAGATGTCTGATTGTACACATGATATCTCAAGAATCTTAGATTAATTTGAGTTGATACATGGCAGAATGGTGTTTCTTGTTGTTTCCAGTGAAGATATCTTGTATAGGAATTGGTGGATGGTTGGGTGCTTCTTGTGAAAAACTTAAAAAGGCAATTTCCAAGTAGCAATATACTTGGTATATTATCACTATTTTTTCACTGCCATTTTGGGTTTGCATATTAAATATTGATGACTGACGGGGCAAAATGAGAATTTTTCTGAAATTAGCATGTCAACACAAAATCAAAATCAAAATTTATGTTTGAGCTGATACTAGGTATAATTATACACTATAATCCAAGGATGGTCCCTGTTGTTAAGTGCATATATCATGCATAGTAATCAGTAGATAGGGCTTAATGTACCACAGGTCTTTTTTCTTATTATGACAGACATTAAAAAATAGAACAGCTTAGGAGTATCTCTGTTGAAGGTCCTTACTTGATAATTAACTTTACTTACCACCTGAATCCCTAAACGTTTATTATTTTCGGATGCAGATGTCACGTTTTTGTAAGTGGTATACAGGCAAATAAATGACTAGGAACCAAGTAGGTTTTTTACACAGCCTTATTATGATGGGAATGTATTAATCTTTTCATTTTTGTTACTTAGGAAAGCACCAACTTGCAGTTCTATTTGCAATATATTTCAAAAAAAAAACTCAGCCATGTGTGTTTTTTCTTGGAGAAAACAAACTACATCCTCATCAGTTATTTGTGGGCATCGAGAGACATGCCGTACCTCAGAGGTCATTTATGAAGGCCATTGATGTGTGCTTGAAATCATTATATGTATTTAATCTGGATTACCAATCGGCATGTCTTGGTGCCTAGAAATTTGCCAAAAACTTGTTTATAGTTGCCTGGACTGGTAGTGTGAAGTGCAACCAGATTCAAGATTTTCGTGCTTACCGTGCCAACAACAAGGACAAGGTAACTTGCAGCATTCCAAAATGTTTTCACATCTCAAAGTTCCCTTTGATGTATATCTTCTAGTTTCTGTTAAAAATATTAGCTCCTTTCATTTCACTACTACTTTTTTTGACTGGTTTGCATGCTTATTCATATTAGACTAATAATGAACAAATCATGGTGCATCTAAAGTTGTTGCTTGTTTTAAATTGAATTCAAGAAGAGTTGTTTCTTTATCATTACATTTTGAGACCCATCATGACATTGGGGATTGTTGAAGATCTGTCAAAGATCTGAAAGTAAGTTGAACTTGTTGGAACAACTTACAAATTATATACCAGCATGTTTAAAGTTGCAAAGCTCACATGACAAAATTTAAGATAACGTGTTTGGAATTTGCACGTTTGTAATTGAAATTAAAGTAACTATGAACGGATCATTTTACAATCTATGCAAGAAATTTCAGCTAATGCTGCGGGTAGAATAGTGTCATTTTCAAAATTTGCATTCACACAATTGATTATGTTAATTTTTGGGAGATTTCAAATATCCTTACACGTTGGGGAAGTTGGGTCTAATTCCTAAGTCGACCAATGCAAGATTATCGTAAACTTTGCGGATAGTCAAATAATTGAAAAGCATTAAGCAGACAAACATTTGTTCTAATGTAAACAATTGTTGACATGTAATTCAAAATGACCATTTAATTTGAATTATGCACAATGTCAACATTTTATAGGTAGGCCTAACGTATATGTTGCGTATATGACCTTCAGACAGTGTTTGATATGTCGCTAATAGCAACTGCTCAGTGGTGGATCTAGGGTTGAGTTTACAAAGAAATTACTGATATCTGGCAACCGGATCGAGAGAGAGAGAGTTTACACTTAGTCTGAGAAATATTATCACCGAGAGTTTATCTCTACTAGAGAAAAAATATTGAAGAAAATGTTAAACCCCCTCCCATTTCCCTATTTATGACAGAATAGGCATAAAATCAGTTAGCGTCGCTCATTATATAGCCTGGCACACATAGTCTATTATTTGAAGTGGTTAGCGTCACTTCACGCTCTACTTTATTTTGAAAGGTTTAAGTCCTGGTCAGTTCAAAGCCACGCCATTACAGGAGCTGTTAAGGCGAGTTCACCAAACACTATCAAAGTTTGCTATGTTTGCTGATCCAATATGCTTAGTGAGAATAAGTTTTGTTTTGTACTTCTTGGCAGTTTGCATCAACGCTCTCCTCAGATAACTTACCTATTTGTTTTTAAAACTATACTAACTCTGGAAGAACGCTATGAAACACTGACGTAATTGTTAGGTTTGCACCATCAAGGCGTTAAAAAAGCGTTGTAGTCAAGTGGTTAAGACAATGGACGTGCGATCTAAGGTTTGCAGGTTCGAGTCCTGGCCAGATCATTGCGTTGTGCCCTTGACCAATGCACCTTATTTCCATTGATCTCTTCACCCAGGTGCATTAATAGGGAGTTAACTTGTAAATATAGTTGTTTGCGCCGGTTTATGGCTGAACCTTATAGGGCAGACCCGCAGGTATATGTAGAGGTTAAAAACACTGTAGTGCCACAGGAGGGATTGTTTGAATTGTGCACAAGTTACTAGTGACCATGCAGGGGTACTGTTGTAAAGACGTGTGAGGGCGCCTTGGCCTCAAACTAGACTATGTCAACCTTCAAGGTTTACTTAAATGCCAATCTCAGTTTTAATGACTCAACTAGTGACCATGCAGGGGTACTGTTGTAAAGACGTGTGAGGGCGCCTTGGCCTCAAACTAGACTATGTCAACCTTCAAGGTTTACTAAAATGCCAATCTCAGTTTTAATGACTCAACTAGTGACCATGCAGGGGTACTGTTGTAAAGACGTGTGAGGGCGCCTTGGCCTCAAACTAGACTATGTCAACCTTCAAGGTTTACTTAAATGCCAATCTCAGTTTTAATGACTCAAACTATTCAATAAGATTATCCTTTTCGATAACATTGACCTCGAATAATCCAAAGAGACAAACTGCTCAACTATGAAAAATGCAGCAATTTCGTGCAGGATTTGGATCAGCAAATATGGCTCCTCATGACAGTCCTGCTAAGTTAAGTCCTTACTGGGAAGAAAATGTTCATGTTGTGACAAAGTAACTGCAACCAGATGTTTCGGTGAGAACTGAAACCTGAAAGTGGACACGGAATGAAGAGGATACTTCATAAAAATATCTAACTGCCATATGACCCTTTGCCATTTGATGAACCAAATATTACGACGAAGACGAAAAGAGTGAAATCAAGGGATCACTCAGATCAATCTCAAGTTATGATTGAATCTTATGACGAATTCAGTGATGATGACTGGTTTATGCCACATGTGGCAAACCAGACAGATAAGGGTGGTGCCTCTGAAGGGATGTTGCCAGTAGAGAGAAATAGCCAGCCTCTGCATGAAGATGAACAACTCGCAGTTGAAGTTGATCCACCCCCCTAGATGCGACAGACCAACCATTAGACGGAGATGCAGATGACCAATCTGAGCAAGACGCGTTACCAGTTCTGGACAAGTATCCAATGAGGAACCTGATGCAGGACCTGCACAACAGATGGGACCATCCAAAAGAAGGGAACTCAGGACCATACTTACTTATGACTATCTTGGTGTGCCGTCATACAAACATATACACCCACAAATTCACAGTGTACACCCATCATGGTGCATGGTGCTATCCGACAACACCCAGGCAACCACATTGGTCTGGTCCTGTGACCGCTATGAGAGGACAGAACTTTGAGGTATCCTAGGCTTCAGGTAATGGTAGTGAGAAACTATAATATACCTCATAGACATTTTCTATAGGGGGGGGTTAAGGGTGGGGCAGTTAATTTTGTTTTACTGTGTTACCGTTGGAAAGTATTAACGACTTTAACACAGTTTGATTGAAACTGACTCGATTGTAATCCGCAAGACAATTGACCTCATAGTTGGACACAAGAGTGACGGTAAAGTCGGTGTAGAAGGAAAAAATTAAATGTTGATTTTAATATTTCATATAGCTAAGAGAGGACACTGACAATTGTGTTGTTCTTTAACCAATGTACTAAACGATCAATGATGATTATGAAGTTTATCTTATCATTACCAGAAAGTAGTAACTTCACTTATTCCAAGATTTGTCACATATACTCGCAATTGGTGACTTGTGATTTATGTGGCGTGATTGCGTGGAGGAGGAACTCAACATTTAATGAAGAAAAAAATCAATATGTTTGCTATGGAGAGAACTTGTTTTCAAACAAAAAATGGTCTTATATATGCAATCATTTGAATGCATTGAAGTCTTACATGTAGTCAATTTTCCCACAAAAAAAAAACATATTATCATTTGACATTGTGTTTCTATCATTTTCAATTCATATAGTTTTACAGGTAGCAGTAGATATTATATCTTTTATTATTTTCTATTACTATAAGAGCGTTTAGATTCATTGTGCTTAATACTCAGCAGTACAATAATAAATCCAATCAATGATGATTGTGTGTGTAACATGGTGAATGTAACATTTATTACACTTACAGTAATATGAAATTGATGTACTGTCATAGCTTTCAGAATCACAAGAATGCAAATAGTCAGTTTAATGCAAATATGTTTCATATCAGAAAGTTCACTATTTGTTCCATTTTCTTTCAAGAAGATTATATCGGTTCATTTCATTCTTCTTTCTTTATTTGGTACTGATTGATTGTAGACTCTTAGTTGAAATTTTGTCAAAAACTATTATCTGCAGCAGATAATGAAAATACTGCATATATATGGGTGACTGCAGGAAAAGTTTTATCTTTGTCATTTTCTTCATGACCGACAGTTGATTATGACTTAACTTCAGCTTTAAGATGATGTTATGTGCTTAATAGTATTGCATTATTATCCTGTCAAAGAGCTGATAGTAAGTTGAACTTGTTGGAACAGTACTCAATGCTAGATTATATACCACCATGTTTAAGTTGCAAAGCTCAAATGACAAATTTAATATCATGATGTTTTTTGGAATTTTCATAGGCCGATGTTTGTTCTTGAAACTAAAGTAGCTATGAACGGATCATTTTACAATCTATGCAAGAAAGTTGAGCTAATGCTGCAGGTAGAGTAGTGTTTTGTCTAATTTTGCAATCAGACAATTGATTATGTTAAGTTTTGGGAGCTTTCAACTATCTTTACACGTTGAGGAAGTTGGGTGTAATTCTTAGGTCGACCAAGTGCTTTTTGTACATGCATTTCATAAACTAAAAAAATAAATCATTTAAATGTTCGTAAACTTGCACCTTTTGTTCATGTTTTTGTTATTACGTTTTGTTTATGTTTTTGTAATTTCAGTTATTTTTCATTATAGGTAAAAGTGAGATGCACTTTGCTGAAAAATTTCAATCGTTTCAATGTATGATATAAACGTGGTAACGGCCGCCTAATGTATCTGATGCAAACTCTCATCCAACTGGACACTAAAGTTAAAATATCATGGCTGTAGTTTACTATTCATGCATGATTGCAGATGCACAAGATACCCTCTTAAGTGTTGAAATAAAAATTGTATTCATCAAATGTTTGAGTGTTCTTATTTGACATGAAAATCACGTAAAGTGTTACTTAACCTGTGTAAACAATATGATACAAGCCATTTCCGGTTATGAACACCGTCTTTTGTCTGTCTTCTGCTGCCATACCAACTTGCCAATAGCCACTGGCTAGATCTAATGTGCTAAACCATCGGGAACCTGCCATCGCATTCAGTGAATCTGCAATTCTGGGGATGGGGTAGCTGTCCTTGACTGTCAATGTGTTTAATCTTCTATAATCTACACAGAATCTTGTCGAACCACTTTTCTTCTTTACCAGAACTATAGGTGACGCCCACGGACTTGATGATGGTTCAACCACTCCCGCATCTAGCATTTGTTACAAGAGTTCTCTCTCCACTTCCCTCTGTTGTACTGGGACTCGTCTTGCTGGTTGCTTGACTGGCCTTGCGTTTGCCGTGTCGATCTTGTGCTGGGCGACTGTGGTATATCCCAAGTCAGCAGATGATCTCACAAACACATCAGCATAGTCTGTAACTAGTTCTTTCAGTAAAGCTCGTTGTTCATCATTCATATGTCCGTCTTCCGCCCTAACAGTTCTGTAACATGTTGATGGACTTCCCCCTGCTCACAACGTTTTGTCGACACCGCCAATACCTTCTGTTTCTGACGCTCTGTTTCAGGGAACGTAACATCTAGATTCGCCGTCTCTTCTAATGAAGCTATACATGTACCGCCATACACTCTCTTCACATCAGACGTTGGATTGAACACTCTCAACGGAATCTTGCTTTCCCTTGGATCAACTAGACCTTTAGCCACCAAAAAAACAATGTTTTTCGACAAACTTTACTGTTGGCTCTACCAGAGCAGCTTCCCAGTGCCGAGGTCCCTCAGAGATTCTTCCTAGTACCATTGCCTCACACCCAGGGGCAACTACTACGGTTTTATCTACCAAAACAAGTTGAATTCATCAATTATTCTGAATTATTTGTGTTGTCATTCCTTTTTGTTGTCTCTTAAATGGACCTTTCTGTTGTGATCGATTTAATAACATAAAGTGCATCAAGCTGATTTTAATAATTTACCTAAAACATGTAAATATCAAGCTGATTTTAATAATTTACCTAAAACATGTAATAATTTACCTAAAACATGTGTAAACGCCTACTGAACGTATGCTATGTAGAAATCGCTGGCAAAATGTTACATAATATTGTTTGTAGTTGCGTTACATGCTGATTATGTAAAACTTGACAAAACAGCAGTTAAGTAAATTATGCGGATGTTCTAGTGTTCTTATTTGACAGAAAAATGAAGTAAAATTTACTTAACCTGTATAAACAATTTTCTTAGTGTGCATGCTATGTCCCTATCACATAATACTAGTTAGTACCTGGAGAAGGAATGCACACAGGCTTGCATCATTACGATAATACTATACAAATAGTCACTGTATCAGTGACCTGTACAGTATGATTTGATACTCTGTTCGGCCAAATACCTTCAGTTTAACGGTAAGAAATTGTATTGCAAAACTGTCAAATGACAATAGCCAACCATGAATACACTTAACCACGACTCTATACTGCTGTTGAGGAGATAAGGTAGTCCAACTGCTTCTAAAATTCTATATTGAAAGTCTCAACAACAAAAAACTCACAAGACGATTTCCAGAAATATTGCTAAATGTTGTTTCTTCTCCACAGTGTACAAATCATTTATCGACAGATGGAAACAATATTTTAATAATTAAGTAGAAAATTGATGAACATTGATATCTATTTTAGCTAACAGCTAGGCTATATGAGGGAATTACATCGTTTCAAGATCATCTGCCGTCGTGATAACACATGCATATTACTAATTATGATCAAGGAGTTGTTAACAGCTCTCTGAGATGATGTCTGAGATGATACACTTCCTTGAGAAGGAACAATTTATACGGTGAAGAGTATACATTGAAACACCATTATCTAGAGTTAGGAACAGGATATTAAGATGGTGGTCTCAACTAAGAATAATCAAAAATTTCTTTTCAGAACAAAGGTCACATTACCTGCTACCGGAATTAACCCATTAAGCTACCGTCTAAACTATAGCCATTGACATATATCATACGATATAACTGTATAATGTTGCAATAAATACAGAAAGTGGAACACTTACATTGGAAGTCAATATAATTCACTTGTATGATGTTTTGGCGTGAGCTAGGGATCCTTGATTCGTTCTTCGTTAGCTTAAAAAAGACAGACGAGCCGAAAGTGATGACGATGTTTGTGTCTCTACTCACAAATTCTACACGTATATGTATTGTACCGGTTGCAGGTCTTCTCAGAATATGGTCATGCGCATAGCAGACTGTTGATTTATGCAGATTATTAATGATAGGCATACTCTTCCATGCATCTTGCTATGTCAGTGCATTCTTAATTATATGACATAATGAAAACTCACCCCATCGGAACAAAGAATCAAAATAACAAGTTTGAGGAAAGAAAGTCTTATTAGTTTAAAGCCTATGACAGTGATGGATAGGAACGGGGTATTCCCCACAAATTGTTCTCTACATTTTAAAGTTTCATGGAACAAAATTTCTTGTTGCATGTGATTATTTCAAAGGACGTTCGAAATAATTGTAATGAGTAGTAACCAGTTAAAAAGAATTGATTTAATGTACAAAATATTTAAGACGATTGGATTTAGCTTCTTCAATGGCATTGTATGCGTATGAGTGTGTGCAACTAGTTTTGATCTAAACTCTGGACTTGAACAAATGAACTTCAAGTCCACAAAAGTCTTTGGAAAGAACCACGACGCCCTCAGAAGAATTATATTGCTAAAGGTATGGTAAGATTCATGGCAACTGGATCTAAACAATGAAAACAAAAATCGGGTCCTCTCTGAGAGTCATAAACACACCCGTTATGAGTGTGCATAGAGTTAATCAGGTTTAGTGAATTTATGGCATGCATAACTGATTCTCGTAGGCCTACTGAACATGGGAAAGGGCCCTCCTTTATTCATGTATTTGCAGAAATCCACTACAAAGCGCATTGAACCGTGAAGTTTTGGGTTTCTTCTTTCTCTGCCATCGTTAAAGGTAGTCTAGCTCGTAGATTCTGTCCTTCACACCACCCGATACAAACTAACAACAACTATAACAACAATTACTGTCCTCCACAGGTTTGTCGCTGTTTTCACGTTAATTTCTTACCAATCCCGTATTTACGGCTAGTAAGTAATATACGGGTTTGGGTGGAGCGGTTGCCTTGACGAAATTCCTGCATAGTTCTTGTCTGTGGCAGTATCAGTAGTATGCGGGAAATTATTGCACCGCGTTTTCGTGTGTGTTCTGTGATACAAAACTCTGTGGTTTGTTAATACGTTCAGAACTTTTCACGACTAGTGGGCTGTACAGTATAGGTTACGTTCGAGTTTTGCCTCAGGCGAAGACTTTTAGTTTGACTATAGGAAGCTGTTACTCTAGTGGCTCGCTGGTTTGACTAGTTTTAGGCCTACATGGTGAGCAGTCGAAGTCCGAACTGTTCGAGTGCCCTGGTTTCGTATTTGATTCACTCATAAGGAAAGCTGCGCATGCTTTATGCTGTATCGAATATCAAAAGTTAAGCCTATGGAAGTGCAGTAACTTAATGTTTTTTCACCGTAACAAACCAGTATATTTCAAAATTTTACAGATGCACCAGTCTTGTACTAACTGGAGTAAAGTATTTGCAAATATTGTAACCGAAGTCGCGAGTTGACATTTTTTACCGCTCAAGAAACTAATAGTGAATGTAAGTCTGATACGCACTGACTCGTGTCACAAAACTACAAACGCGAATGAGTGAAAAAATTGACTGAAGTGATTACAACATTGGGTATACCCAATATATTGATATATCAAACATATATGGTCAAGTTAGTCCGTCATTTGTGAAAAATTTAGTAATTCAGCCAATTTAGGTATGAATTATATATAGACACAGTCACAACTCACTTTGTATTTTATTTCATATATTTTTGTTTAAATGCTTAAAACCTGTGAATTATTGTTTTTCATAAGCATTGCATTTTATGAACTCACTACACATTTGTTAGTGTACTGAAGTTTATATCATCCAAATTCATGAATTCTGGCTGCCGTCTGGTGGAAGTAATTCATATTGGATTTCATGAGGCTGTGCAACAAAAGCCCAATGCTTGGCAGTTCCTCATGCAGCCCTTTCCCATAGTTACTAGTTCGCCACACAACGCTAGGCCAAAGTGTTGTTCTTTGTTCAATTCCTTAATTGTTTTATAAGGAAAACTGAAAAGCTCTTCCCTTACCTTCTTCAACTTTACCTACTCAAAATAGGCATATTCTATAAAATTGTTGAGCAATTTGGGTTTCCAGTATGATTCATACGCCCATCGAGGGTAATTTCGGTTGGGTGCCCAAGCCAACGTGGTCTCTGACTTAATTGCAGACGAGGCCTTCCGTCTTTTTAACGCCTCGTTCTCAGCGCTCCCTCCCCTATCCTTTCAATATAAACAAAACCAGTCTATGTACCTACACCATCTCATTTGTGTTTTGCATCCAACAGAACTTGAACTGTATAGCTTTGATGAATGATTCAATTAATTAATGTCAGATGATAGAAAGACTTTTAGCTTTGGTAATCTCTCAATGCAAAATTAATCTCAGTCATATCAAAAACATCTCATGATATAGAACAAAATAAACGGTGTTAAATACAAACAATTCCTACAGCATGATACCATCTTGAGATTAAAAGTTAATTTAAAAGTTACCTAATAACTCCATATGTATTACACTATAGATGTATTGCTGATGGAAAGGTGTCATACATGACCTTGGTATGTTTCTGCCCTGTGATGCGCAATTTACCAGTCAAAGGAGTAGCAATAATTAGGGGCAACTACTTTAGCTTTCAAAAGACAAACTTGATTAAATGAAGTTTGTGTAGAAACTCTCCTTTGCGACATATGATAAGCTCTAAATTGACAACTTTTGAACTTTAAATAACCTCAAAATTGACCTCGAATATTCTAAAAAGACAAACTGCTCTACTATGGAAAACTGCATCAATTTCATGCAAGATTTAGATCAGCAAATAGATGGTAATTACTGGACATGATACACATATTTTTTTGCATAACTAACTATAAGAAGAGTCACGTTCTAAAGAGACTTTTTAAAATTTAAATCGAGTAGCACGCAGACAGAGCTAGTAAGGACAAGCAACACAACATGGATAGCTTGAATACAGTACAATATGCTCAGCAATTTAAGATCATTAGCAGCTAAAGTATAATGGCAAGCTAAGCTGATATGATTTGAAAGATATTTCACATATGTCACATATACAAACAGATACAGCGCGATCCAGACTTGAAGCTACAAGCTCATGACAGTTAGAGTTTCAAGTGGGGATTTTAATCACTTATCATTGTATAGCGCCATCTATTAGAAACCCATCCTGTTAACTAAAGTATTACAGTTTGGCTGTACCCTATTTTATCAAGTTATTCATCTTCATTTTCAAATTATTTTTATTAAGGTTTATGTCACATAAAACTTAATTAAATCTTATTTTGTGTCATTAAAATGGTTCCTGCAGTGATTTTGGAGACGGATTCATTGTATGTTATCTCCGTTAAAGGTAATATATGTTACCACCAGATAAAAGTGATAAATGCAACGAAAAATTCAGACGCTTCAACTTTCGCTATGTGCGGTGATGGCTTGGATGAAGGTTGTCGGTTCTTGTATTTGCTTACATTTGCATGAAAATATGTAGTAGATTAATGGATTAACGCAGCTATTAAAGGTAACTAGACCTGCAAACCAATGTATCACAACGTAACTGTCAGGAATGACCCAAGCTACTGAAAAGGGCATGATTGAATTGAGTTATATTGACATAAATTTAATGTCCACAATCGGAAATTCGGCTTACACAGGTCGTCAACGGAAGAAAAAGCAAAAGCAATGGTTCAAGTATTAATAGACTGCGATACACATACAGTAATACAAATATATATACAGCAAATCCTGAAAATAAGAAACTCATCTTCTCACTTGTGAATTAAATGTATTGATATAATTAGGCAAAAATGAGTATCTGTAGCGGGTCTGTACGTGGTGGGCATAAACGCAGTTCAGAGCGGTTCTAAATGTAGTGCTCAAACAAAGGGTGTGTAAGGTCTTGCATGATTTGCTTCACCTTATTGCAGACCTTCTCATGATACAAGCACTCTAACGAATTTAAGTGAACACCGATTACCAGCTGAGCAATTTTCCTACATTGCTCAAGCATCTTCACATGATGCACACAACATAAGCACAAACCACTAGAAAGAGATTTTTGGTAATTTTAACCACCATGATTTGCCGAGAAATTTGTTTTCTCTCATCACCTGAAGATGCCTGATAACTATCCCTACGTAGTTCCTGAAGTATCCCCTTCCTCTGTAGAAACCTATAAATGAGAAGATAGTAACACGCGAGACAGACCACCAAGCAGGGAAACTGTATCAGTATACTACGTAACATTTCACTGTAGAACGCTCTTGGATGTTCCGAGTTAAATTGATTTATGATTGAGATATAGAGCTCTTAATAATCGAAACAATTTGCTCATTGATATGCTTGGAGGAGCTTGGTAGGAAGGAGCTTCAGGGGCGTATACAGGATTTTCCAATGGGGGGGGGGGGGGCGTCAGGCATGAATGATCGCTGTTCTGGGAAATGGGTCTAAGGTGAGGGGTGGACAATTTTTGCTTTCGAAGAAGGGCTGAAAAGCGAAATGGTGCCATATGTGATCCATTTTTTGTCCTTAATAATAAGCAACAGGCGCGGCGGAACGGAAAAATTATTGGGGGGGGGGGGGGGCTAATGTGTGGAGACTATCTAAGCGGAGAGCCACCCTCGGTTGGCGCGGAGCGTACAAGAAAATTTTTTCAAACCCCAGATGGCCGGAATCGGCACTTCCCGAGTGTTTTATGCTGCGAATACCTAGCCCTAAAATATGGGTCTCAAGCCTGCAATTTCTCAGATTGCACGTAAAAGTCTGTAAAAACATTGTAATTTGTATGGTGTTTTAAGAGAGTAGCTATTACTCGTAGTGTACTCGCAAAGAGTGAAGAGTTTTTTGAGTGTAATAAGGGCAGTGGCGGAGCTAGGGGTATTGGTCGGGGGTGGGGGCAAGAATGGTATGTAGGGGCGCTTTCGACACTATCTAAGCGGAGCGCCACCACAGGTTGGCGCGGAGCGTACAGAAATTTTTTGAGTAATGTTACTCCCTAGATTGCAGGAAATGACCCTTTCCGGGCCTTGCTAATTTGCAGATAAACGGAGAACAAATAGGTGTCGTCGCCATTTTGTCGGAAAATTACACCAACAGAATATGACAAATGTCAATAGGTATATGAGAGCGCAATAAAATAGTCAATAATCGCGAATAAGTTAAAAGTAGTGAAAAGCTGAAAAGGGCGCCAGCAGTCAAATTGAGTCCGTCAGGAGGGGGGGGGGATCCGCCCCCTGACTGTATATATGGACGCTCCGCCACTAAGTAAAGGGATGTTGGAGAACTGGCTGAAATGAGGCAAGTCATTGGCCTAAGACGAAGTTGTGTTACGCTTACCGGAACTAACACTAACTGCTTCCACTTATCACGGGGCGTTAAGACGCGGTTCGGGTGACAATGTGGTCTATAGCCAGAGGACGGGCCGAGGGACCAGGGTCCCCCAGCAATTACTAAAATTATTACACCTATATAGTATACGTGTGCATCGGACAGATCGACAAGTATGCATTGAAAAATGGGCAGATGCACGTTTCGGAGCCTTGGTAAATATTGGGGGGCTTATCATGCATTTGCCCCTCAATTTTTTCATTGGGGGCTAAGCCCCCCCCCAAGCCCCCCCCCCCCCGGTTCCGCCGCCACTGATAAGCAACATTTCCAGTAAAAATGGACACAAAATGCACAATTTAGTAAGGCTGGCATGTCACTTAGTGTTTATAGTGATAATACAAACACAATTACCATCTATGTTTCTAAAACTATGATGACGCCGAACTTCGCCAGAACCTTTTTTTGGCAAAAAAAAAAAAGCATACGGGAGGGGGGGGGGGGTTGAGTTATCACCGACATCTCACATAAAGGTCGTCATCAATTTTTTTTTTTTTGCTAAACTTTTTTTTTTTGGTGACGGCCAATAGGGGGGGCGCGCCTGTTGCGCCCCCCCCCCCCCTGGATACGCCCCTGAGCTTGGTAGGACTACGAACTGAAAACACTGAAACTAGCCATTCACGCTGCGGCTTGATGAATTGTCTATGGTTACGTACTTGGACTTCGTTTAATTGTAAAGGATAAAATTCATGGCCTGTGTATTATATAATATATGTATGTATGTGTATGTATGTGTATGTATGTATAACATGCCATATATAACATGCCATGTACGATAATTAGTTTCTACACAGGTTACTTGAAAACACACATGTGTGAAAAGGATACATTTGACTACGTACACCATATCCAATACCATGTACGGTATGTCGCGTTTACACATTTACTTGATAAACATACATGTGATGAAAGTGGTATATTGATGTCTTGCACATTCAGTTAGTTGAACATCAAGTACCATTCATAACAAGGGTATAGCGTTTGCAAGGATACTTGATAACATTCAGGTGTAACGTACTACACTTTTGCACAATTAACACCAATACAGGTGTTTGGAATATTAATATATATTGGCTTTTATTTGATGGTCACATACATGGCCATGTTATGCAGTGTTTGCACACTTGGTATCCATTCGTGCGTACCGCAGGAAGAATTGTATTGGCTAAAATGCCTCCTATATTGCCAAAAAGGACACTTCCCAGGCGTTGCAAAGTTGCAGCAGACCTCCCTGGTTGCAGGTAAATATATTATAACTGAACTTGCGTAGTATTGTAACTTTGTTAGCTATTCTTTACCCTGAATTAACTGTTTAAGCTTGAAGTAATGTTGTAATTCTTTGCCGGGAAATCCCCGTTATCCTGCTAAGTTGTGTTCTATGACGCAACAATCATGCACCTGGCCTTTGTTCGAAGAGTTGAGATATCCGGTCTCCAAAAGACTGGTGACCGCAACTCAGAGGCGGTGTTCTTTGAATTAGTAACTTCTCGCGCGCGTAAACATTGTTCAGACTAATATAAAATAAGCTGATGGTTACGTGCAGTGTAGCACTCTTTGACAAAATCTCATACAAGACGATATACAAGTCTACGCACGGTACGTTGTCATATCATTTCTATCAACCAAGTTGGTATGTTCTAATACCACGGCGCCATGTCAAACAGTTCGTAGAGATTGGAAGCGCTCAGAATATTATTTAAAACATTGTGAGTCGTATGAATTGTTAACAAAGTGTGCTATTACACTGAGGGAGATAACGCCCAATTATTTAGGAGTAACGTTATTAACCGATTATTAACATTCACGTTATTTAGGTTAATTAGTTGCGCTCTGAACTGCTTGGAACTGTAGGTACGTTTGTTAGGACCAGTGTTCTGCGTTGAATGGATATATATCAGTCATTCCGTAATAAGTAGCATTAGTGCGTAAGTCCTAGTTCAGCTATCAAACAGAAAGCAAGATTAAATGATCCACATTAAAGTCATTTAGTCCAACGATTTTTTCTTAGTGTATTTGCATCGGGCGCTGAGTTGAAACGCCGCATTGGAGTATTCTGTTAACAGTTAAACTTCTGCGTTATGTAAGGATAACTATTTGAGCCGTTTATTGTAAGTACAATATTTTGTGCCCCTGTATGCTAAAGGAGGTTTGAATAAACGGTACCAATGTGCAATGAGCACTTGAATATCTTCCCCATTGTCATCTTCTTGTCGAGGCTCTCTTTCACCAACCCCAACTTTAAATATTGCCCCATCAGACGAGACGAGGAAGTGACATTACAATAAAAGTGGATAGAATAAAGTATCAAGGCACAATGAAAGCTAATGGAATCACCAAATAAATTGTTAGCCAAGAAAAGGTCAATCTGTCATCGATGTATACTCCCAAATACTCAGACTTTATATTGACTAGTATTATTGTTATTGCTACTACTACAACCAATACCACCACCACAAACAACACCACCAGCCACACCACAACTACCATTAACACCACTACCAACACTTCCTCTATTATTAAGATTTCGTTTTATTATATTTTTGTATATATGCGGGTGGATCTAGTGCAATATATCTTTCAACTTGTCGTGATTTGACTTTTTTCCAACCGGCAAAACGAGCAATGACAAAACACACTTTTAATGTGGGAGGCTGTGAGTTTTAGCGGGGAGTGGGTTTGTCGGAGTATGGTTTGTGAGGGTAGGTGGGGTGTTTGCAGTCAGGATTCGTATTATTAAGTTTTGTTTTGCCTTGTTTGCTTTCTCCTTAATTCCTTTGTCTAATATTTTATCTATTCCTGATTTGACTTTTTCTTTGTCAACGTCATGTTTTTGGAAGTGAAACTCTTCGACAAGAACCTCATTTTTTTTTTGATAGTTTTACTTCCCTTTATTTTCCATTGCTGTTAATATTATAGCTGTTTATTTTGTGCAACTTTTCTACTATGTAATGAAAACAGAAATGAACGAAAAAATCCATTAGTAGAACGTATCATTTATTATAAGTAAGCGTAGAAGAGACATAAAGATGGGAATATATAACACTAATAAACTAACCATTTCCATTTGAAATTTGCCATACCAATATTTCCACCAAAATTTGTTGAAATAAAGAACTTAGTAATAATTTTTCAGAAAATCGTTAATTACCAACTCTTGTATATAAGACAACATTGTAACATTCCGCCGAAAATTGTTGAAATGTACCAGATGTGACTTAAGAAATAAGTTTCAGAAAAATCGTCATCATTTTAAAATTTTAAATAAAATTCTTGAAATGACAATAAAATTGTAATAAGTTATCATTCAATATTTTCAGGAAACTATCAAATTGATCAATTGGAAAGAAATTAACAATTTAATACTTTGCTGATATACGTTGAAAATAACAAAAAATGAACATTCGAAATCATTACAACATTCAGAAAATTGTCACGTTGCTCAATCGGAAAGAATTCACAACTTAACTCTGATACATAGAGATAAATTGGAAAATTCAGCTCGGGCACTCGTCACATTTTAACAAATGTATCTTATGCCCTGGTCTTTTGGTAGAAACTTCGGTGTCTAGCCCAACCCTTGCTTCTGAGCTCTAACCTTCGATTATTTGTGATAAATATATTTTCAAACTTAAAGTCTGCGCCAATCATTCCTCACTTTGCGAAAAGTTGGCCTTCATTATATACCTTTGTTTTACGTGTGTAAGTGAGGCCGATCACGGTAAACGTAGAGTTCGGAAGGGTACACAAATATACTTTGTACAACACTAGGAACCGTGCGAAACATATATTTAATCAAAGTACTATGTACAACACTAGGAACCTTACGTAACATATATTAATCAAAGTACTTCCTTGTAACCCCTCGTGGCCAACCCAACAAGCCTTCTCAAACAGCGAGCAAGGGCTCGCCGACAGCAAACATGCACGAGTGAACATTAAATTAACTATTATTACAAAAATAAAGGGCATATATCGTGTTAGCATTTTGGATACAAATGAGGGATAAAGGTTAAGGGTGAGAGTTAACTTTACAATTGAATACAGTCGTTTGTTATTTCATTAAAAAATATATATATACAGTTCTCCCCTTGGTAAAATAAATCGTCCTCGACCCTTACAAAAATTCCTTACTTTCCTGAATGTTCATATTGCCTTATGCTATTGCAACTTGACCACCAGTAACTATACTATATATCATTTCTAAGTAACAATACCTATCCAAATAACAATAACAATACCTATCAATACCCATCTAAGTAACAATACTATATAACAAGTAACTAAGTAACAATACTATATATCATTTTTTTTTAAATTTAAGTTATTAAGAACATTAAAACTACATACTAAATATCACAAAATACACAAAAATACAAATTTTCAAGTTATTAAAAACACCAAAATTACATACTAAATATCACAAAATACAAAAAAATGCAACTTCACAATTGAGAACACATTACTTAACTATTGCCTTACACTTATTTGATACTTCTAAATACATAATCTCCTTATCGACTAGAACAAAGAAGTTAACTTTACAATTAAACACAGTCGTTTGTTATTTCATTAAAAATATAGTATTAATATTGCCTTATGCTATTGCAACTTGACCACGAGTAACTATACTATTTATCATTTCCTAAGTAACAATACCTATCTAAGTAACAATAACAATATCTATCAATACCTATCTAAGTAACAATAAGTACAATAAGTAACAATAACAATACCTATCTAAGTAACAATAAGTACAATAAGAAACTAAGTAACAATACTATATATCATTTTTTTTAATTAAATTCAAGTTATTAAGAACATCAAAACTACATACTAAATATCACAAAATACACAAAAATACAAATTTTCAAGTTATTAAAAACTTCAAAACTACATACTTAATATCACAAAATACACAAAAATACAACTTGACAATTGAGAACACATTACTCCACTATTGCCTTACAATTATTTGATACTTGTAAATACATAATCTCCTTATCGACTAGAACAAAGGGTAGGTAAGTTCCTATTAATACCTCATCCCTCTAAATACGTAATCTTTTTATCGATCAGGCCGGTTGGGCCTCTTCACCTCCCAGTGATTTCAGATCCATCGCAAGATAAAGTTTGAACACGTCCTTAAAACTTTGTGGTAATCAAATAATGGTAAATGCACCGAGAACAATGGCGCTGGTTATTGTAGTGCGCATGCACATTTTCCACTCAACAGACTTTGCCCTCTGAGACCTGCTTTTTGATACAGCATCTTTTCTGAGGTATGCGATGTAGAAGATTCTCACTCTACGCAATGATCAGTGATAATAGCCAAAAGGGTATTATGCATGAAGCAGAGGCACATGAATTGTTAGTATCGGGCCATCGTACTGTTCAAGTTCTAACATCCATTGTTGTGGGTCTCCACCGAAACTCCAGACCGGTAGAGTTCCAAACACCGTTCCGAATGAATACCCCAAAATTACGATCTTAATGGTTTTCCTCGAATTCATGATGACGTGATATGTGAACGGACGTGATACCGCGATATTTCGATCAACAGTTATTCCTAATAACAAGGCCATTGAACACGAAGTAAAGACATATGCCGGTAGGAAGAGGTGAGACCTTGACCGGGCGTGACAAGTGAAATCGCTAATTAACAGACGGTTTTGAAATCGCGAGTGGCATCGCTACCAATCCTGTCAGAAAGTCGGTTACCGTCAAACCAAACATGTCGTAGTTGTTGCTAATTTCGCGACAAATCACCGAAGCAGATATATGAGACTAGAAGCAACGCATTACCAAATGCACACATGAGTGTAATGGCCGTGTATACAGCAACGTAGACGATAGTTCTATAGATACTGGCTCTTAATGTAACTGCTTCTCGAGTACCATCCTCTCTAATATTAGATAAATCATCCATGATGAATTATAATAACAGAAAATAGAATTGGTAGTAATTTGTAATATTGTAATATTATGTTCTCGTCTATCAAACTGCCCAGGCAAAAACGTGATGAATGGAATTGATGAAACTTTAAATGCAAAGTTTCTTCTTCTTCTTCTTATTTATGATTGTCTTTAAGTCTATCAAGAAGCACTTTTAAATGCCATAATTAGCGATATGAGATGTAGTCCTACACGTAGTGTGGTTACTGTCGTCTTCGTCGTAACTGTTGTTCTATGCTACATAGAGTTAATAACAATTCTTTTAATTATAGCAAAGGCCTGAAACCGTCAATTTACAGAACAATTATTTAGGCTTAATCCGCATACAGCATTTCAACTCAGCGGACCGCAAGACTTTACTTCCGTTAACAAGAACCACCTTTAACAGAGAATAAATTTGATCTTATAAATTATCTAATCCTACATAGTAATACCTACTTTTCAATACTACGTGAGTGTCGGTACTACTTCAACCACTCAAAAAGAAAAACATCTTTAATAATGTAAGATCCCCGCCCATTTATTTTCTTGTTGCAACATGTAACTTACTTACTGTGTTTCTGAAGTGGGTGATGAGATATCAGCAATGATTGGCATGTTTATATCGTGTATGTGACCAAACTTTTATTCTTTCTATTAAACGCTGCTGGTTAAGACGGTTACTTCATGGCTTTAATTGCGCATGTGCAAACCGGAATCGTCGATGATTCTAACAAGAACCCTAAACCTATACATTAGTGTTAGCGGAATTACCAAATTTCTCCTAACGTTTTTAATATGGGTGGGTACAAAACAGACTTGTAGTTGGTCCGACCAGGCATAGTTCCAGGACTGGATTTTATGTACTATATTTCCTGTACTATAGTTCCTGTACTGTAGTTACTGTAATATAGTTCCGGTAATGTAGGTTCTGTACTGTAGTTCCTGTACTCGTGGCTTTGTAATCGTACTCGTTACATTTTGGAAATTTTCTACTATATAGTCCTATATGAAAGTGCAAGATAAACTGCTTCCACTTGCTCTTAGAGCTTTGTTCCTAGAGGCGCACTCACGTATATTTCTACTTGTGATTTATCCCTAACTACACCCCCCCCCCACCCAACGCCCCACTGGCAGACAGTATTGCAAAGTTCCTGGTGCACAAAAATACAGCCTAAGTATCCTCCATTATATCAAAAGAGGCGGGGAGACTCCTCCCCTTAGATCTCTTTCACTGGCCGACTTACCGTCTAAGCCTTTCCAAGTGGTTGCGCCCAAACTTATGGTCGCACTCATACCAAGTGGAATTTTTTTACCTCAGCTAACTCATGCTTTTGTACTAAAACTGTACTACAATTCTGGTATAAAGTAGACAATTTGCCTCTTACTTAATGATAAGACTATCGGGCAAAATCCGTTAAGTGTTAGCGGATGTATATGGTAGTATACGTTAATATCGAAATGCTGAAAGTAAAAGTGTTGCATTAAAAGCTGTAGTGATGATGATCATATCTCGGACTTTGCCCTAAATTTAGTTTTAGTATACTTCAATTACGCAATTTAATTGACGTTTGATCAGATGTGACGCCACAGAATATGACAGATATGCACTTGTAAAAGGAAATTGTTAATGTGTGAATATTTTATGAAATTACTACAACGCACAGAATTGGCGTTTCCTGCTTTGAAGATATACGAAATTTTAGCTATTTATATAAAATGAATATAAAGAATATAAAAACTTGCACAAAAAAGTGTTAACCAAACCATGTTGTAATTTGACTATACCGAACTGTCAGTGCAGATGCACAAAATATTTCTACTAGTTTAATACTAGAATAAATAGAATAAGTATTAATCTATTCAAACTCGAGCAAAACCCCCAAGATTGTGTTTTTGTTTAATTTACAACATTCATTGATTAACCATTACCACGTCTCTCTTTTGACAGCCTTGATGCCGTTACAAATTGTGCTGTTTCCTATTCAGTATCAATATAAAGCACGATAATGCTAGCTGAAGTCAATTTAATCCTGCGTAACTGGTTTAACTGGTTTTCGCAGCCACATGATTGACATCAAGTCTTCCACAAGAAATCACAATGAAAAATCGCAGCCTGCTGAAAACTTCACATTAGCAAATGGAATACGAATCCACTTCTCCTTCTAACATGAGAGTCACAACGAAAAATAAATTACTTTAGATTAACCGCAGTATTAAGGCATTTACCGTTATCATGTATAACAATTACAGAGAAGGGTGATTTGGTACCTGAATGTGCCTTTGTCAATCCGGGTATTACAAAAGTTAGTATATACAAGAATTCTACTCTTCATTGCAATCCATATGAGGTAGATTACTTCCTCTAGTTCTGTTGTTCTTGTTTGAATGGCGTTTATCTACCTTTCAACTCATGTAGGCTCACTACCCCCAAGCACCCAGTCTCGTAAATCAACTCTTCCTGTATTTCCCAAAGCATCCGCCAGAACGCCATGAGTTGCAGCGATAGTCTTTTCACTTTTCCACTTAAGTAGCATTTGGTATACCTTCTCCTGGTGATCCGAATAATTTAGGTCGAGGATATTGAGTTGATCATCAGTCAACTTAAGGTTCCTTCCAACTTCCCTCCAGCGTTTGGTAAGTTTTTTTGATAATTTCTATGAAAACGAAATATAAAAGAAAGTACACTCATAATAAGACATTTTTCATGTTCTGTATAACCGTCGTGAAAAAAAATAGTCTAAGAAGGTGATCCTAATTATTTCTTAATTAAAACCACAAAACGTTTTGATTTGGAAATGCATGTAGGATTTCATATACCTATTATATGTTTCTACGCAAATGAGTCACTCTCCTATATACCTTATCTGCCAAAATATGCATATGTTAAGCATTGCGCAGCAACGAACCGACCGTAGAAACCTTTAAATCTGTTTGAACGGTAATAAAACTCCGGGCTGTTGCTATTATTCTGGAAGAGATTTTTGGCATGACGTATGCTCTCGCGGTACCCGTGAAAGCGGCTAGGCATGTAGTCTCAGCAATATGATGTCTGGATGAACCCCCCCCCCTGTCTTGAAAAAAAAGTGATTTTTGAAGTCCGGTAACTTTCGGGGGTATATCGATCAGAAGATTAAGCAAGAGATCAAACAAATTCTCCCGGGCCATCTCTAAGGGATGAAAAGTACTCTCGTCGGTGATAACTACATGTGGAGAATACATTGTGAATCAGGCACAGTGCATGGCAGGATAGAGGAAGCTAACGTGTCATCTCAAATGTCTGAAACATTGTGTTTTAATCGCCTGTGGATGACACGTTCCGTGGCATAATGCCTAAGGATGCTTCGGAAGGAGGTTCCCACAAGTTGTTGTCAGTGTTACTGTGAGAGAGTGTGAACCCAATTTCATTCCCGTCGACTTAAAACTCGATTCAAAACGCAGATGTTTTAGTTCAAAATTATCAATTCTGAACAAAGAGGCAGTGGACAGATACCCGGAAGTGTGTTCGTAGGTAGCAGCGCGAAGCACTTTACGAATAGTGAAAGAAATTACTTAAAATAATGATATCGAAGACAATTACGCGATAAAGGTTCTTTTTGGTTTACATTTTCGCGTAATCTTTTCAGTGAAGGCCTCATTGGTCCGTACTTAATACATTACAATATATTAAGCTTAATTTTGCCGTTTAAGTTACTCTTTGTAGAATATAGCCACGGATGAACAGTTACCTGAAGAAGCTTTTTACGAACTTTGGTTCGTGAAATTGCTGACGGCAGTTCTTCTTGTGAATCTGCAATACCATTCCCCGTTGAAAGTATGATTGCTTCAGCTCTTGACAAACTGGATTCCTTGTAATATAATGGCATATCAATAATATTATTAGTTCGAGACCTATATACACATCCCATTGTTTCATGATTACCAACACATTCTACCTTTGTAATGGACACTTAAGTGCATATATTGCAAGAACAACACCAAATACTAAACTTTTTGCAAACATCTTTAACTGAAGTTGTAGTTATAGTAGTTATTAGTAGTAATAATCATCATCATCATCATCATCATCATCATCATCATCATCATCATCATCATCATCATCATCATCATCATCATCATCATCATCATCATCATAAATTTATATATATATATATATATATATATATATATATATATATATATATATATATACGCATTCATTCATAAATACATACCCGCATATGGAACATCGTGAGAATGGGAGTTGTGAGAGAACAAATACAGATGACCTCTCTACAGCTGCCTTTAAATGTACACCGTTTGTAATCCAATATTAAAAATAAGTAAAACATTGACCACAGAAGGATATTCTTAGCTAAAAAACACAACATACGTTAGTTGAGAACTTTAATTCCGCAAGATCCTTCCCTTGGCCAGCTTTGATGAAACATAAGCATCCGCCTTTTTCGTCGGAGACTGCCTTATTCAGGTAAAACGTACAGAAATCTGCTTCCATATTAGCAACTGTGTCAAATTTGATTATCTTTAAAGGCAAATAAGCAGTTGTTCCATGAAGATGACATTAATTCAATTCAACATACTTAAACCTATTTGGGAAAACAGAGTAAACTTATGAATACGTAGCCTTATATAGTAGTAACTTTTGAAATTTTTCTAGGTTGCGGGTTGCTTGATCTTAGCAATATTCATGGTCGCTATTTCTAGTCCTTGTTCTAAGTTCTTTAGAGAAAATATAGACGACAGTATTAATGTCAATTTTGAGTTTTGGATCAATACATTTGTAGAAACAAATTCTTTCAAATAATGCCATCATTCTTTCATCTATAACTTTACTAGCAAAATCGTGGGTAATTTTGTAAAGTGATTCCTATTTTAATTTTAAATTAATTTAAATGGATCTACTATTATATCACTACGGGATAATAATTCAAATATTTACTACCATTAACTAACAACGAACATATTTGACCTTATTTTTTCATAGAAATGACGGGCTTTTATGAAATGATGGAATCCGAACCGGCATTAAGCTCAGTAATAAACTTACCAACAGAATGTCACATACAATATAATTTAAATAATATATGTTTTGCGTGAAACGTGTCATCACAGGATCATTATACTAAAAGTTTTATAAAGCCATTTCTTCCATTGACACTGCCAATGACAATTAAAACTAAGTTGGACACATGTGGCGGTTACAATAGCAAATACTTCTAAATTCATTACTTGTGCAACTTTGTGTGCAGACTGTAGTTAAACTACGGTATTGCTACTTCCATACAAACAATGAGTGTCATACACTAGTTTGTATGTAATTGATGATTCAGTGAGATTAATTTTTATTTTCTATTACACATATGTGCTTCTTCTGGTAATAAAGAAATCGAAGATAAAAAACGCATTATTCGAGCTTAATAACATAGCTGATTTATTTGAAAATCAACTATTTCAACTAACATTTGCATTGTTTTCTTCGTTATATGTCCAAATAGGTGGTGATGCATGTAAATAATCTTTGTTTTGCGTGAAACGTGTCATCACAGGATCATTATACTAAAAGTTTTATAAAGCCATTTCTTGCATTGACACTGACAATGACAATTAAAACTAAGTTGGACACATGTGGTGGTTACAATAGCAAAACTTTAAAAGTCATTACTTGTGCAAGTTTGTGTGCAGGCTTATAGGTAGACTACGGTATTGCTACTCCCATACAAACAATCATAGTGTCATACAGTAGTTTGTATGTAATTGATGATTCAGTGAGATTAATTTACATTTTATATGACACATATTTGCTTTTGCTGGTAATAAAGTAAATAAATTATTTAAAAATCAAATATTTCAACCAACCTTTGCATTGTTCTCTTCGTTACATGTCCAAGGTGAAAACACTTTTTGAAGCAAAACTGTCAGAGGCAGTTGTCGTCGTTTTAAAAACAAAGCGGGTTTCTCATGCAACATAATAACATGATTCAGTTTAAGAATCTTTTGAGAGAATACAGAGAGAAAATGACAGTGTGAAGTTGTAAAGCAATATCATTTATTACGGTTGTTGTAGTGAATCAGAGAATGGTTAAGGTTAGTTGGGAGATGCCATATCCCTTCACATAATGCTCAATGTATTTGTACAACGGTATCCTATTACAAAAACGGTAAAACTCCAAGTGTATCGTTTAGCTTAAGGCTGTCTTTGCTGGCAACTGCATATTTATATGATTAGTAATATGTTAATGGTCTTAATTAGTTGTAATTAGATACATATAAATATTAAAACAACATTAATATATATGAAGAATTATTTTTCCTCCACCAAAGTGTTTGTTTCTTTTAACTTTTATAATGAAAAATTCAGAGCTTGCGGTACTGAAGCAAAGTCAGCTTGACATACATTGAAATTAAATGTACGTTAATGTTTTCCTCATAATTAGGGAGAAACCTTTACTGATAAAAGCTGCTACTTAATTTAAATAATACTATGCCACTGTCAGAAATACACAGTTGTAATTTTAAAGGGGCGCTATTTTCCCGTATTGCACTATTTAACAGTTTCTTAACCCAGGTTGAGTTATTTAAACGTACTTACCAGTTGGCTACTTGGTAAGTCCCAGTAATATCCTATATCAAGAAATATTTTATTTTCATCATGGGAACGCTTAGCGGCAAACAACGTAATTTTCATTGCCTCGACTCTACGACCATCAATTTGAAATTTCTTCCAGCAGAAATTGTAAAGCCGCATTACACAGGTTTCATAAGTTACATCACACTTAGTATTTCTTTCCTCTTTCCATTGTGGTTGGTTGCCTAAGACAAAAATCAAATATGCGATATAAAAAAATGGTGAATGAATATCGAAGAAAGATCCTGATTATAAAACTGAGAGCATTACCTAGCATTCTACATTTCTTCTTCGGTACAACGTTACTCGTCCCTGAGTGTAAACTTGTTCGTATAGTAAAACATTCACTTACGTATCAACTTACAAATCAATCAGAGATGTCAAATTGCTTTAGTTAAACTTTACAGGATTCGTAAATTAAGTATATCTGTTTGCAGTCTTGCCATGCCCTCACTCATGCTCCTGTTATTAGTGACCTTGACCATTCGACTTGTTTATACAGTGGATTACCTAATTATCTTATTAATAAGCTACAACTGTAGCTACTGCTGTTAGAGGGTTGTTTCATGTACTATCTATCACGCATCCTGTGATAGGTGCACTGGTTGCCTATCAATTACCGAATACAGTTAAAGGTTCTTAAGCTTGTATAAGGACACGGGACCTTGTTATCTTTAGGATTTGCTGTCCAATAGGACCGGTGGTTATTGAACTCTGTCATCTAATCGTTCTGATCTCTATGTTCTAGGGTTCACTCTAAGTTAGGAGAACGCATTTTTTGCTTCACCGCTTCTAAACTCTGGAATCGCTTGCCTGTGGAAATTTGTAGTAGTAACACTTTTCAATTTTTTTTGGAGGTTAAAAAAAAAATTTTTAGTCATTATTATTGGCTCAAACGTTTGTCTATCTTACTCTTTTGATTTTGTATGGTTTGCTTTTCACTTTCATGCTTTATAAATCTTTTCAATGATAAGAATAATCACAGGCTATTCATGTAACGTTCCACTGTATCATTTGCAATCCCAAAATATGTCACAGTCATAGGGTCACATCATTTTATTTTTTAAAGAATAAAACCCCATAATTTACCTTCTTTATGGTGACTGCTGTATACCTTTGCTTTCCATCTACATTTTCTCTTGAGAACCAAACAGTGAGGAATTGTTAATGTTGCTGGTTTTAAAAGCTTAACGTTATTGGGAAGGAGTTCTACTACTACTGAGGAGTAACTAGTAAACGGTAATTCGGTTTCATCTCGATAATGTTGTGGAATTATTCTCATTTGGACAAAATAATCACGACGCAGAGCACGGGGAGGTATTTCTAAGCTGACACCGGTATTTTGAATGTATAGCGTTCCACCGTCTTTGCCGATCATTGATTCTGCTCTCATGGAATGACAATCACCTAACGAAAGAAAAAATGTGTAGACAGTTGAATAATTCTTCATATTTAACACACTGCTGTTTGTATTCAGTTTTCACTGATTTATTGCTATTTATAATTCACTTTCTATTTTTATATATAGTCCTCGAATGCGCCATTATTGATGGTTCGTGCTTTACACGTGGACCGAGATCGTACCAAATCCGTGTCCTATATGTAAATGTAAAGAGATCCATCTTGGTTCCATCATTTGATTGCCCTTTCGTCATTTAACGGAATACTGTTTGGCTTAGTACCTTATGACCATCCCTTAATCTGTTCCATTGCTTTTGTTATGAAGTATGCAGGTTAGGAGAAGAAAGCTGCTTCACAATGTTCTAGGGATAGCTTAAGGAGATTAAAAAGCTGGGATAACTTAGACATGTAAAGAGTTGCTAATATGATTAAAGGAAAAAGCTAGAGATGAGGAGAGGAATGTAGAAGGGTTTAGGGCAGTTGGGTTGTGGCTTTTGTGAGGTGAGGAGCGAAGGTATTAACGAGAGAATAGTAAAGGGAGAAACCGAGGTTGTGTTATAGGATAGAGTGTTGTGGGGAAGATATAGTAAACGTTTTTAATAAAGGCTTGATGTTTTCGGAGTCGTAAAAGGAAGCGGTGGTATTTTGAGTCCGATATAATAAAAGAAGAAAAGCATCGAATAACACTCTGTCCTGAACTGATTACCGCAGCTTTCAATACAATCGCCAAAAAATTATCAAAACAAATTGTGTACACTATGATAAGCAGATACCAATTGAGGTGCTTAGTCCTGTAATACATGTCTTTATAACCGTTAGCAGTTAAATGCACAACTTACCTTCGTCCGTCTCAATAATGTTCTTGTCTGTACGAATTGATACTTGATCTACTGACGTCACCTGCTCATGATGAAAGGAAGGACAAATTAAACCAAGGTCTTTTATTTTGATAAAATGTTATATAAATATATGCTGTATAAGCCCCAGTAATGATAAAACAAAAAGGTTCTCATTGATACTGTATAATAATTTATTGTTCGTATACCATATGTTTTGTGAAAAGTTCAGCTACAAATCACTATTATCATCAAAATTAATTTGCCATAGAGGTTATCATTGCTGTCAATTCACTGCAGAAAAGTCAATATCAAGATTTCAATGCGCAATAAACTGTTAGTATATTGCAACGATGTACGTATGGAACTGAACAACATGTGATGCACTGAGTTGACTAAACTATCGCACATGGCATGTCACAATTAACAGAAGTAATAGGCAGGTGTACCTTCTTATTCCCTTCAAACAACGGATCTGGTAAAGATTTACGAATCAACCTATCCGGATCGTGACAATAAATAGTTCAATATTTGCGCTATTTCGAATGAGTAAAGGATATGTTTCTCGAGTTGCTATAATAACCGAAAACTTACACTTCCTTTTTCAATATTTCCAGTTTTATCTGATAAACGCGTCTCGTTCGTTTCTACTTCTTTGGTGTCCTCTTTCATCTCTGCTTTGGTGGTGGAGAGGTTATAATGAAATTAACAATGGAAAAGCGGAAAGAAATTAAAATACAAATACACACGCTCATTAAATAACAAGAAAAGAAGGGGGGTCGATACCGTGAAGGATTACCTATTCCGTTTCCATCTCAATTCTCTTTTTGAGATTTCTATCATTGGAAAGTCAGATAACAAATTGCATGGTCTGAAACTTTTAGTGTACATTCTTCGAAATTACTCGGAATTTATCATTATAATTTTGCGAACTGCTTATCCACTAGAGAGCCTGTTTTAGAGAATGTGTAAAAGTAAATTGGCCTGACGTTTTGATCCTAGTAGGATCTTCTGTCGAGGCTAAATGACAATTTATCATTCATAGTATTAACAAATTAGTGTCCGTTAATCAACGTAATGATAATTCCAACGTAGAACTTTAAAAGTATAGTGGTTAAAATAATCTACCTTTTGTGTTTGTTACAAACGGTTCGGGAAGAGTCCTTCGTAGTCTTCGTAACGGCATCTAAAAAAAATGATATCGAAGACATTACGCGATAAAGGTTTGGTTTTGGTTCACAGTTTCGCGTTATCTTTCCCGTGAATGCCTTATTGATCAATAATTAATAAATTAAAATCTATTAAGCTTATTTTCAACGTTGAATTTGCTCTTGGTGTAATGCAACAACGGTTAAACAGTTACCTGAAGAGACTCCTCACTAAAATCACTGTCTTCAATTTGTTCAGTTGCTGATAGTAGTCCTTCGTGTGTATCTTCAGCAGTAGCTTTGCCAGTTGAAGGTATGATTACTTCAGTTGTTGACAAACTGGATTCCTTGTAATATAATGGCATATCAATACTTTTATAATTTCGAGATTTAGAAACCCCACAAGGGCTTATGGGATTAAACTTACACGTCTGGTGGCTTCCAGTGCAACATTTTAATTCAAATTGGGATTATTTTCACCTTCAGTTTAGAAAGTCAATTCAGATGGGAAAACCGTCGATTGCTCTCGGATGAAAAACCAACCTTAATATTACCCGGCCGGGTATCGAACCCGGAACCTCCCGATTGTTGGTTTGATTTGAATGGTAGAACAAAAGACGATAGCTGTTTTGATAACTGTTTTATTTGTTCGGATTTTCCTTTTGTATTTCTCAAGTAATTTTACCTCGAAGTCAGAGAGACGGTTAATAAACTGTAGAGATGTAGCGTTACTCTAAAATTATAGTCTCGCTCTATATACCCACATATATAAATACACACATACAACATTGAACATCGTGAGAATGGGAGTTGTGAGAGAACAAATACAGATGACATCTCTACAGCTGCCGTTAAATGGACACCGTTTGTAATCCAATGTTAGAAATAAGAAAAGCATTGAACATAGAAGGATATTCTTTGATAAAAAAAACAAAACATACATTACAAAAAGGAACTAAAGCGTAGCAAATAACCTTTAGTGAGAACTTAAAGTCCACAAAATCCGACCCTTGGCCAGCTTTGAAGTAACATTTGCATCCGTCTGTTTCGTCGGAGACCCCCTTTTTCAGGAGAAACGTACAGAAATCTCCTTCGATAAAAGCAACTGTGATAAATTTGATTACCTTTGAAGGCCGAAATAAAAAAAAAACAGTGTTGCATGAATATGACATTCATTGAAATCAACATACTTCAGCTTATTTGGGAAAACAATGTAAATCTGTGAGTACGTAGGCTTATATAGTAGTAACTTTTGACATATTTATAAGTTGCGGGTTGCTTGATCCTGGCAAGACTCGTGGTCATTATTTCTGTTCATTGGTCTAAGTTCTTTAGAGAAAATATAGACGACAGTATTAATGTCGATTTGGGGTTTTTGATTAATACATTTGTTGAAATAAATTCTTTTAAATAATGTCATCATTCTTGCACGTATCACTTTATTAGCAAAACCGTAGGTAATTTTTCAAAGTGATTCTTATTTTATGTTAAATTAATTTAAACCGATCTACTATTATGTAACTACGAGATAATAATACAAATATTTACTACCATTAACTAGCAACGAATCTATTTCACCTGATTTTTTGCACAGAAATGACAAGTTTATATGAAATTATGGAAGCCGAACCGGCATTACGCTCTGTAATAAACTTACCAGCAGAATGTCATATACGATATTCTTAATTTAATATTTGTTTTGAGTGAAACGTGTCATCTCAGGAGCATTATACTAAAACTTTGATGAAGCAATTTCTTTCATTGGCACTGACAAGGACAATAAAAATTATAAACTAAGATGGACACATAAAGGATGTGGCGGTTACAATAGCAATACTTTTAAATTCATAAATTGTGCAACTTTTTGTGCAGGATTTTTAGTTAGACTACGGTATTGCTACTACCATATACAAACGATGAGTGTCATACACTACTTTGTATGTTAATTGAGGATTCAGTTATATTATTTGACATTCTCTATTACGCATATGTGCTTCTGCTGGTAATTAAGTAATCGAAGAAAAGAAACAACCCAACTGAATAACACGATAGTTTTAGGCTGATGTATCTAAAAATAAACAATTTTAACGAACCTTTGCATTGTTTCCTTCGTTACAGGTCCAATTAGGTGGTACTACTTTTTCAAGTAAAATTGTCAGAGGCAATTGCCCATCTTTGTAAAATATGACGGGTATCTTATGCAACACAATGGCATGATTCAAATTGAGAACCTTTTGAGAGTAAACAGAGAGAAAATGACAGTGTAAGGTTGTAAAGCAATATCATTGATTAAGGTTGTTGTAGTAAATCAGAGAATGTTTAAGGTTTGATGGTAGAGGACATATCCCTTCACATAATGTTAACTGTATTTGCCAACGGTAGCTTATTACAAAAAGGGTGCAACTCAAATTGTACCGTTTAGCTTAGAGCTGTCTTTGCTTACTATATTTGTGTGATTAGTAAGATGTTAATGGTCCTAATTAACTTTGATTTGATACATATTAATATATGAAAACATTACTCATTATGAAGAGTTATTTTTTCCTGCACCATGGTGTTTGCTACTTTTAGCTCTCATAATGAAAATAAATATAGCTTGCGGCACTGAAGCAAAGTCAGCTTTAACGTTGATTGTCTACATGGTATCTCAGTTTCTCGTAACAATATAGAGAAACCTTAACTGATAAAAGCTATTAACGAATTGAAGTATTACTATGCCACTGGCAGAAAAAGACAGTTGTGATGTAAAAAGGAGGTTAACCATTTATAGCTATTTCCCCGTATTGCACTTTTTAACAATTTTTTACACAGGTCGAGTTATTTAAACTTGCATACCTTTCGGCAACTTGGTAACTGCCAGTAGTACCCGATATCAATAAATATTTCATCTTCAAAAGATGAACGCATAGCGGCATACAAAATAATCTTCTTTGCCTCGACTATATCATCACCAATTTGAACTTTCATCCAGTTGAAATTGTCAAGCCACATTACACAGGTTTCATCAGTTACATCACAATGAGCATTTCTTTCCTCTTCCCATTGAGGTTGGTTGCCTAAGACAAAAATCAAATATTTGATAAAAAGGAAAGAAATGATCTTCAGATAAAGTTCCTGATTATAGAACTGAAAGCATTAACTATAATAATACATATTCACTCTCCCTTCAGAAACGTACAACGCAACTCGTCCCTTGCTAACTTGTTCGTATATACTTATGTATTTCACTTACGTATAAACTTACAAATCAATAAGAGATGTCAAATTGCTATCGTTCAACTTTACAGAATTCGTAAATTAAGTAAGTATCTCAGTTTTCAGTCTTGTCATGCCCTCACTCATGCCCCTGTTATTAGTGACCTTGATAATTCGAATTGTTTATACGTTGGATTACCGTATTATCTGATCAATAAGCTACAACGTGTACAGAATGATGCTGTTAGAGGTTTATTTCATGTACCATCTATCACGCAGATTAGTCTACCCCTCTGCAACAGGGTCACTGGTTGTCTATTAATTACCGAATACAGTTCCTTACGCTTCCCTAAGGACACGGGACCTTGCTACCTCTAAGACTTGCTGTCCATTAGGACCAGTGGATATTTCACTCGGTCATCTAATTGTTCTGATCTATATGTTCTAGGGTTCACTCTTAGTTAGGAGAACACGTATTTTTACCTTATTGGTTCTAAACTCTGGAATAGTTTGCCTGCTGAAATATGTAGTAGTGACACTTTTTGAATTGTTATGAATAGGTTAAAAACTTATACTTTTAGGCTTTATTATTGGCTTTTACGTTTGTTTATCTTACCGCTTTGATTTTGTATGGTTTGGTTTTCAATTTGATGCTTTATAAATCTTTTCAATGGTCAGAATAATCACAGGCTATTCATGTCATGTGATCGTCACTCTGATTAATGAGTACATGTAACATTCCGCTGTATAATTTACAACCCCAAAATATACCATGGTGCACAGTCATTCGTACATCGGGTCACACAATTTTATATTTCAAAGGAAAAGGAACATAATTTACCTTCTTTATGGTGACTGCTGTATACCTTTGCTTTCCATCCACATTTTTTCTTGAGAACCAAACAGTGAGGTAATGTCAATGTTGCTGGTTTTAAAAGCGTAACGTTATTGGGAAGGAGTTCTACCACTACTGAGGAGTTACTAGCAAACGATAATTCAGTTTCATCCAGATAATGATGAGGAATTATTTTCATTTGGACACAATAATCATGTCGCAGAGCACCGGGAGGTATTTTTAAGCTGACACCGGTATTTTGAATGTCTAGCGTTCCACCGTCTTTGCCGATCATTGATTCTGCTCTCATGGAATGAGAATCACCTAACAAAGAGAGAAAGAAAGAAAAAAATCAAATATGCAGATAATTGAAAAATTCCGCATATTTAACAAACTGTTGTTTGTATTAAGTTTTCACTGATTTATCGATATTCATAATTCACTTTCTATTTTTATATATAGTCCTCCATTGCGCGATTATTGATGGTTCCTGATTTACACGTGAATCAAGTTCATACCAAACCCGTGCCCTATATGTAAATGTGAAGAGATCCATTGTGGTTCCATCATTTGATTGTTCTTTCGTCATTGAACGGAACAATGTTTGGCTTAGTAACCTTATGACGATCCGTTAAATTGTTCCATTGCTTTCAATACAATCGCCAAAAGATTCTCAAAACAAATGGTGTCAGCAACGTAGCCAGGAATTTGAAGGGGGAGCATATTTTGAGATTGATATGCGGGAGGGGTATAAAAGGGGTGTCCCCTCCCCTTTGAGTTTTTTTAACAATTGAAGGTTCTTAGATGCGATCTGGTGCAAATTTTGCCAGTTCCATCATGATCATTTGATATCATATTATCAGCAGAGTTTGTTTCCTGTTTGAATTCTTTTACATGTTCTTTTACATAATACATCAGAAAGACAAACAAAGTGCTCTTTTACTATGTTTCCAGTAGGTTGATTCTTGTTTATTGTCCAGTGTCTGGACTTTAATACATTTGACGAACTTAACTGACGGACAAATACAATTTCCTAATTTGTAAGACAGCCAGATGTACAGTGGCTTAAAGCAAATATCGTTATCGCAGTGTACTAGCAGTGCAATAATTATTTTAGGACGCGCGTATTATGTACGATTGCTATCTTAGCTTCATAACATGCTGTTCGTGCAACAACTTACGACGAATCATAGAAAGAATGAGAACGAACGTTGTCGACGTCGTTGTGCATATGGTTCGTAACACTCCATCGAGTGCTGTTAGGTAGGCATTATGCATTTTATTACGCAGTGGCCAACTGTAGGCTTGTCATAGGCTATAGGGTAAATTTAGCTAATTGCAGCTGCCAAACTATGTAAGTAGTTAAATCAGTAGGCCTGGATGTTACTACAATTATAATCGAGTTAACGGAGCTGACGAGTATTCAAGACCAAAAGAGCACTGAAAAAATACCATGCTAAAAAACAAAAGCTTTTAACATTTTTTCGACACTGTAAAGGGGAGCAGTTGCGGCCCCCACCCTCCCCCCATGGCTACGTCACTGAATGGTGTACACTATGATTCGCAGATACCAATTGAGGTGTTTAGTCCTGTAATACATGTTTTTACAACCGGTGGCAGTATAGACAGCTTACCTTCGTCCTTCTTAATGTTCCTCCTTTTACGAATTGATAATTCATCTGCAGACGTCACCTACGCATGATGAAAGGAAGGAGGAATTATACCAGGATCGTTTATTCAGATAACATAAGTGACATTCGTGCTGTATAAGCCTCAGCCATTATAAAACAAAACGGTTTTCATTGATACTGTAGAATGATTTATTGCTCGTACCATAGTTGTTTTTGTGATAAATCCAACTACAAATCACTAGTATCGCCAAATTGGTTTGCCATTGCTGTCAATCCACTGCAGAAAACTCAATTTCAAGATATCAATGCGCAATAAATTTGTAGTATATTGCAATAGGATACGTATGGAACTAAACATGTGATGCATACATTTGACTAAGCTATCGCACATGTCATATCACAATTAACTGAATATAATAGGCAGGTGCACCTTCTCAACTCATTACAAAAAACAGATCTTAGTCAAGATTGACGAATCAACCTGTCCAGATCGTGACAATAAATTGATGATTTTTGCACTTTTTGAATGAATAAAAGATATATTTTTGTTATGCTACTAATGCCGAAAACTTACACTTCCTTCTTCAAATTTTCCTTTGTCTGATAAACGCTTCTTTTTTTCTACAAATTCTTCGGCCTCCTCTTTCATCTCTGGTTTGGTGGTGAAGAGGTAAGTAATGAAATTAACAAGAAAACACTTAGAAGAGTTGAGAAAACAGATACTTAAAAATACAATTTCGCATGCTAAGATATAAAAGAAATGGATGGGGGGGGGGTGTTCAATACTGTGATTGATTACCCATTCTGTTTCAAACTCATTTCTTTTTTTGAGATATCTATCATTGGAAATTAAAATACGAACTTGCATGGTCCGAACCTTTGTATTGTTCATTTTCGGAATGACTCGGAATTTAGTTTAGCCTATTAATGTCCGTAAATTAACGTAATGATATTGCAAAGTATAATTTTCGAAGTATAGTGGTAAAAACTACCTACCCTTTACGTTTGTTACAACAAGCGGTTCGAGAGAAGTCTTTCCTGGTTTTCGTAACGGCATCTTAAAATGTAAAAGCACAAATTAAGCATTAGATGCAGCTGTAACATCAAGGAAAACTTGCGAAATGAAAGCAAGAGCGTATCTGAAATTTAAATTTGAATTTCTCATCAAAGTATCTTTTCCAATACTTACAATCAGAGAAAAATATTTAATAATCTCGTTTTCCTCATTTCGTTATTTAAATCTAAAGTGTGAACAACATTAGTTCCGATGATCCATTCAATTGCGTAAAAAGAGCACAATATGTATATCAATCAAATAGTAATGCGAAATCTAGTTTTCTACGAAATTTAACTCGCCGCATAATTTTGAAACTTTGATTGCACAATTTCTACCCGTTAGTATGATTCTTCATATTATAAGCTGCGTGTTACAAGTTAATTACATAGGAACCAAGAGACATATCCCTCATGAAGTACACACGCATATGCACACACGACGCACACATATGCCAACTTCACTGAACAGGTTCCGATGGATGCAAAGCTTCATTTACAAAAAGGAAAAATTGCTTTATAGGCTAATCACAGCCGTTCAGAAATCATTTCCGATTGTGTACACTGTTAATGGACAGGTGCACCTTCTCATCTCATTCAAAAACTGATCGAAGTAAAAATTGCGAATCAAACTGTCCGGATCGTGACAATAAATTGATAACTTTTGCATATTTTTGAATGAATAAAAGATATGTTTTGAAATGCTATTATTGCCGAAAACTTACACTCCCTTCTTCAAGTTTTCTTTTGCCTAATGAACGCCTCTTTTTCTCTCCAAATTCTTTGGCGTCCTCTTTCATCTCTAGTTTGGTGGTGAAGAGGTAAGTAATGAAATTAACAAGGAAACACGTAAAAGAGTATAGTAAAACAGATACTTAAAATACAAATTCACATGCTCATTGAAGTTAAATAAAAAATAAAAGAAATGGAGGGGGGGGGGGGGGGGCAATACTGTGATTGATTACCCATTCTGTTTCAAACTCATTTCTTTTTTTGAGATATCTATCATTGGAAATTAAAATACGAACTTGCATGGTCCGAACCTTTGTATTGTTCATTTTTCGGAATGACTCGGAATTTAGTTTAGCCTATTAATGTCCGTAAATTAACGTAATGATATTGCAAAGTATAATTTTCGAAGTATAGTGGTAAAAACTACCTACCCTTTACGTTTGTTACATCAAGCGGTTCGAGAGAAGTCTTTCCTGGTTTTCGTAACGGCATCTTAAAATGTAAAAGCACAAATTAAGCATTAGATGCAGCTGTAACATCAAGGAAAACTTACGAAATGAAAGCAAGAGCGTATCTGAAATTTAAATTTGAATTTCTCATCAAAGTATCTTTTCCAATACTTACAATCAGAGAAAAATATTTAATAATCTCGTTTTCCTCATTTCGTTATTTAAATCTAAAGTGTGAACAACATTAGTTCCGATGATCCATTCAATTGCGTAAAAAGAGCACAATATGTATATCAATCAAATAGTAATGCGAAATCTAGTTTTCTACGAAATTTAACTCGCCGCATAATTTTGAAACTTTGATTGCACAATTTCTACCCGTTAGTATGATTCTTCATATTATAAGCTGCGTGTTACAAGTTAATTACATAGGAACCAAGAGACATATCCCTCATGAAGTACACACGCATATGCACACACGACGCACACATATGCCAACTTCACTGAACAGGTTCCGATGGATGCAAAGCTTCATTTACAAAAAGGAAAAATTGCTTTATAGGCTAATCACAGCCGTTCAGAAATCATTTCCGATTGTGTACACTGTTAATGGACAGGTGCACCTTCTCATCTCATTCAAAAACTGATCGAAGTAAAAATTGCGAATCAAACTGTCCGGATCGTGACAATAAATTGATAACTTTTGCACATTTTTGAATGAATAAAAGATATGTTTTGAAATGCTATTATTGCCGAAAACTTACACTCCCTTCTTCAAGTTTTCTTTTGCCTAATGAACGCCTCTTTTTCTCTCCAAATTCTTTGGCGTCCTCTTTCATCTCTAGTTTGGTGGTGAAGAGGTAAGTAATGAAATTAACAAGGAAACACGTAAAAGAGTATAGTAAAACAGATACTTAAAATACAAATTCACATGCTCATTGAAGTTAAATAAAAAATAAAAGAAATGGAGGGGGGGGGGCAATACTGTGATTGATTACCAATTCTGTTTCAAACTCATTTCTTTCTTTGAGATATCTATCATTGGAAATTAAAATACGAACTTGCATGGTCCGAACCTTTGTATTGTTCATTTTCGGAATGACTCGGAATTTAGTTTAGCCTATTAATGTCCGTAAATTAACGTAATGATATTGCAAAGTATAATTTTCGAAGTATAGTGGTGAAAACTACCTACCCTTTACGTTTGTTACAACAAGCGGTTCGAGAGAAGTCTTTCCTAGTTTTCGTAACGGCATCTTAAAATGTAAAAGCACAAATTAAGCATTAGATGCAGCTGTAACATCAAGGAAAACTTACGAAATGAAAGCAAGAGCGTATCTGAAATTTAAATTTTAATTTCTCATTCAAGTATCTTTTCCAATACTTACAATCAGAGAAAAAGATTTAATAATCTCGTTTTCCTCATTTCGTTATTTAAATCTAAAGTGTGAACAACATTAGTTCCGATGGTCCATTCAATTGGGTAAAAAGAGCATAATATGTATATCAATCAAATAGTAATACGACACCTAATTATCTACGAAATTTAACTCGCCGCACAATTTTGTAACTTTGATTGCACAATTTCTACCCGTTAATACGATTCTCATTATTATAAGCTTTAAAATAGAAATGAATCCAACTTTCCCCACAGGAGTTGCAGAACTAAAGAAAAACTATGAGAGTTGTATGTATTTTTATTATGATATCTCTATTCTGAAAAAAACTGAATGTCTCATGTAACACGAATGACCTTCTTTTTATTTCTTAATGTATTGTTAGTTTCTCTATATCAAAAGTGATTCCAAATTCAAAACGAAAGGCAATTCGGACATTGAAGGGTGAAACTGTCCGCTGTTTATGATTATATTTTGAATGTTTTTTTTTTGGACAGTTTTGAGTTCAACATCCAAGGGAAATTTGCTTCCTTTATCCATTAATATGAAAACAGCTATACATCTAAGTAATTAATTAATATTGTTCCTGCATCTCCATGGCTACGTCTTACAGCTTTGTCCAAGATGTGTCTACTATTGATGGAACTACAAGTCAAGTCAACTCATCCGTCGCCTGCGTGGTGAGTACACATCCAATTTATGTTAGTATAATTTCTTATAAACAATGCTTTATGTAGGATTATTACGTCCTAGCTGCACGTGCAAGCTACCGTCGAATTTGAACAGAATTGATAAGTGCCTTGAAATCAACACTTATGTTCAGGACAAACGTTGACATTATTCGATGCTGAACGCCCATAAGAACATTATTTGTTAGCTGGATTATTCAAGTTTTCACTACAAACAATCTTACATATCTTCGTTTCCTGTTCTTTACACATCAGTAATAAATCTTTCCTCCCTGATGAGAGTCAAAGTCTCATACTGTTATTTCTTTGTTACATAGTAACGCCGCCTTTCCCTGTTAATAAATTACCGTTACTAATTAACAGAAACATAAATCTCTGTCTTTCTTACTATTTCTCTATTTAGATCCCCCTGTAAGTCAAGCGCCTGAAAGGAAGCGAAAGGTGATTGTCATGAGATGTTGAAATTGTGTTTCAAAAACATATCATACGGCGAAGCAAAAAGCATATAAATAAGAATGATATACCTGCACAAATATCGCAGTAAACTATTCCTGGCGGGTAAACGCACATCTGCATTGAGCACACTTAAGTCAATATAGGAGACATACTTGTCACTGAAAGATTCACAGACTTAATAACATGAATACATACATCAGCTTTACAGACAGAACAGTCTTTAGCCAGTCATAACACACTGAGTGACGTCATAATTATGAGCTTCTCACTGACATGATCAGATGGATACCATGGACGAGAAGATGACGAGTAGGGAAAAGAGGGAAGTATTCAAGTGCCATGGTTGTGGCAATTAAATCATTTTTAGAGATACTGTCGGTCAAATCCAAAACGGAAGGTGCATACCATGCAACAAAGTGATGAACAAGATAAGCCAGAGGCATCAGCCAATCTAGAACCATTGTTCATCGGTGCGGTAAATAAGGAACCTAAACATAATGCTGTCATTAAAAATGATGAATATTTTGTATTCTTGCCAGTATCAGGCAGCAGCTCTCGTATCAAAATCAAAGTTGACACTGGTTCGCAAGTAAACATTATACCAGCATCCACGTTCCAAACACTCCGAAACATTCACATTGAAACATCAAAGCCAATGTTCAGGCTTACGGACTGGCAAGGTTCATACCGAACATGTCCACAATAACCGCGCCCATCAGAGAATTGCTCAAACAGGAAAACCAATTCTACTGGGGACCTACACAAGAACAAGCTTTTGAGAACATCAAAATCATTCTCTCTAAAGCACCGGTGTTAATATTTTTTGATGTTACACAGTTGATAACTATGGCGTGCGATGCATCAAATTCGGGACAGTCTTGCTTCAAAACAACAAGCCAGTCGCTTACGCGTCTAGATCTCTCACGGATGCGGAGACACGATATGCGCCTATTGAGAAGGAACTGTTAGCGATAGTTTTTGGCTTAGAGAGATTCAATCAGTATACATACGGTAACTCAGTTTTGGTAGAATCGGATCCACAGGCCACTGGAGGCTATTGTAACAAAGCCCCTAGTGTCCGCGCCGCCACGTCTACAACGAATGTTGTTTCGCATTCAGAAATATAATTTCGCGGTGAAATATGTTCCAGGAAAGGAACAGATCCTCCCTGACACATTATCGCGAGTATATGTGGAGGGTCAGATGGATGAAAACATTGATCTAGATAACTCAGCACAAGTTCACATGATCATGACATATCTTCCAGTTTCAGACTCAAAGCTTGAGGAGATTAAAGCAGAGATAGAACGAGATCTCCAAATGCATACATTGAAGCAAATCGCCCTCAATGGATGGCCACAAACCAAAGAACAAACACCCAAAGAAATCCAGGACTATTGGAACTTTCGGAATGAGGTTTTAGTCATTAATGACATTTTATTGAAAGGACAAAAGCTCAATATTCCTCATACTCTCAGAAAGGAAATGCTAAACACCATACATGTTGGTCACATGGGGATTGAGAAGAGTGAGATAAGGGCAAGGGATGCTATTTGTTGGCCGGGTATGGGTAAAGATATTGAAAAGTTAATCCAATCCTTTGATGTATGTCAGGAATTACGTTTCTCAAATAAAAAAGAACCAATGTTTGTATCACCTATTCCAACTAGAGCTTGGGAAGTTGTTGCGACAGATCTTTTTCATTTTGAACAAGATAATTATCTTCTAGTCGTTGATTATTATTCTAGGTTCATTGAAATTGCCAAACTAGGGACCACACTCAGCAAAACTGTAATTATGCATATGAAATCAATTTTTGCTTGGCATGGAATTCCGTCAGTAGTTAGAAGTGACAATGGACCACAATACACGTCACATGAGTTCACCCTAAAGAATGGGGTTCTCTCATGTCACTACTTCGCCTTACCACTCTCATGCAAACGGTTTGGCAGAGAAATCAGTCCAAACCATGAAAAGGTTGCTAGAAAAGACTAAAGCGGAGGAAAAGACCCCTACCTAGGTTTGCTGGAATCCAGAAACACCAAAATCGATAACATCGGTTCACCAGCACAACTTCTTATGAGTAGACAACTAAGGTCAACACCCCCACCTTAGAAACTCAGCTAAAACCCAAACTGGTTGAACCTGTTCTGGTCAGAAAAGCTTTTGTGGTTAAACAGGCTAGACAGAAACTATATTATGATCAAGGCTCAAAGCAACTTCCACCATTGCACAAGGGTCAAAATGTCAGGGTACGGTTTCAGGGAACATGGCAACCAGCCACAGTCGTTGAAAAATCTTCAACACCAGGTTCATACTTATTAGAAACTGAAGGTAGAAACGAGTTAAGGAGAAACAGGAAGCATATAATAGAGACACACTTAAAAGAAACACAAGGTGACATTGACATACAGAGAACGAATGACATAGATATTCCATCTATCTCAAACAAAGTACAAACAACATCACAAAAAGCAAGTACAACGTTGAGGGGTCGAGTCATAAAGGAACCAAATAAGTTTAAAGATTTCATAAGTTATTGAGTTTGCAATTCCTTATGACATGTATATTATGTAAATATTTGTTTTTCGTTTATCAGTCACATTGATTGTTTCATTTTAGCCTAATGTTTTTTTTTTTCTCTAGAGTCTGCTATCAAATTCTGTTTTCAGATTACCATATTCTATCATTTGCATGACAGTATTACAATCGTTTCACACTATTTTGGTGCACTAAAACAAGTTATTTGTTTAGACTTTTGAGGGGGGGTTGTAGTCATCGTATTATAATTATCTGACACCTCGGACGAGGTTAGAATGAGAACTGTTAAATAAACAAGACACGTAATGTTTGACTGAAAGTTTACGTCTTCTTTTCCGTACAAAATGTAACAGTTGTCGGTTCTGATATTTGCTTACATTTGCATGTAAATATTAAGTTAAAGCATTTCTTTAAACTGCGGACAATAAAATCAGTGGATTAACGCAGCTTATAAAGATAACCAGCAGACCAAGGTCTCACAACGTAACTCTCTGGAATGACGCAAGCTACTGCAAATGGCATGATGAATACAATGTAAGCTCAAACCACTAGAAAGAGACTTTAACCACTATAATTTGCCGAGGAATCCTTCTTCTCTCATGATATGTAGATGCCTGAAAACTATCCCTGCGTATTTCCTTAGTTATCCCTTTCCACTGTAGAAACCGATAAATGAGATAGTAGTACGTGATAATGACCTCCAAGCAGGGTGGATAAAAGTGGTAGCGTTTAAAGCAATGAGGCTTAGCAATCAGGAGGTTCCGGGTTCAATACTCGGCCCGGTCATAGTAAGGTGGCTTTTTTCATCCGAGAGCAATCTATGGTTTACCATCTGAAAATGACTTTCTTAATTGAAAATATTCCAAATTTGAGTTAAAATGTTGTGTTGGAATTTAAAATGTTGTATTGCAAGCCATACGATGTGTAAGTTGTAATCCGTAAGCCCTTGAGGGTTTTCCTACATTTGTGGTCGCTTAAGCGTCTGAAAAATAACTGCTAATAAGTAAAAGATTATTATTCTAAGTTTTCGTGAAAACGACAAGACGATTGTCAGGTATTTATATGGCACCTATTACAACAGTACAAATTGCAACGATAGTTCGTTGAACAGGCTCAAATCTATAAGGTTGACACCTGTTGCCATGGTTATGTCTTGTAATATTATCGTATGATTCAATTTCAACCTGAAATACATAAAGGTGAAATACTGAAGTATATACTTGGTATAAAACTCAATTTTGTCGGGTAATTATAGTGTTATGTGTAACCATGTGGTAGCCCTATAGAAAACATACATGACCTTTGCTGTATATACTGGAGTACAAATGCAGACAATTCGTTTTTTGTTCGAGGTAATAAAACTGTATGTTTAGCGTAGGTTCAAAATCTGTCGTCCCATGTATTGAACCTCTTGATTGAATCTCGAGCTTAGTTTATGTTCAAAAGTCAAGTGGTAATGGCGTGTTTGTTCAGACTCTATGGATTATATTCTACGGTAAACGTAGTCACCATAGAACGCCAACTTTGGAGGAAAATGCTTGCAGGTTATCTTCTAGCACTGTTTTTCCCAAACTCGATGCTAAACATGGGTAATGGTCAATTTTTCTTGATTGTTCATGTTTCTGTCTACTTTCAACAGTCCTTTTGGGCGATACAGGTTTAAGCGGTTACAATTTCGTCTATGCGTTAGCCGGGATATCTTTCAATTTAGAATGGAAAAAATCATAGAACCCTGACTTGGTGTTCTAGGGATTTCTGATGATTTATGTGTCTTCGGCAAAGATGAAGAAGAACACGACATGAACCTACATGCGTTAATACAGGTGGCAAAAGAAACAGGTTTAGTTTTTAACTTTGAAAACGTGAGATAAAGCAGTCAAAAATCCATTTTTGGGGGTTAAGTTTTGATGCACAGGGAGTACATCCTGATCCTTAGAAAGTAGAAGAAATAGACAGAATTCTATCACCAGTATATAAGGAACAGCTTCAAAGTTTTCTAAGCTTAGCAACTTACATGACGCTTTTTATCCCAAATTTTTCAACTGATCCACTGAAGAGGTAATTGAAAAAGGAATCCATATTTTATTGGTCAAATGTTCATGAGAGATCTTTTTGTCTGATAAAAGAATTGGTTTGCAAAGAATCTACCTTAGCTTACTTCGATCCTAACAAGGAAAGTATTATCGAAGTTCATGCGTCTATGAAAGGCATAGGTTGCGTATTATTGCAAGATTCAAAGCCAGACTATTTTGCTTCTAAAGCCTTGACAGAAACTGAGCAGCGCTATGCAGACATAGAGCGAGAGATGCTAGCTGTGGTCTATGCTTGTGAAAATGTTCATAGTCATGTTTATGGTAAACATTTTTTTGTCAAAATTGACCATAAACTACTCGGAATGATTAAATTAAAAAACGTGGGTGCAGCACCACCTACATTACAAAGGCTACTACTCAGGCTTTAATGTTATGATATGCAAATACAATACAAACCTGGTAAAGAAGTGCTTATGACAGATGAACTATCTAGGTTAAATCCATTGAATACTGGATCAGAAGAAAACCAGCATGTAACTATTAATTATGTGCAATTTTCTGATGAGAAAATGGAGGCAAATCGTAATGAGCCTAATACAGATCCATAACTTAGTGCGATAAGCAGAGTAATTATGATGTTGGCTGGAGAAATATAGGGATGTTTCAAAACAACTTTAGAAATAATGGCCATTCCGGGATGAACTGTTTGTGGAAAATAGTGTAATTATGAAGGGGTGTAGAATACTTATTCCACCTAGTCTCAGATCTGATATTTTTGAAAGAATCCATACTGGTCATCAAGGAATTATCAAGTGTCGACTGTGGGCTAAAACATGTGTTTACTGGCCTCGCATAATAATGATATAGCAAATAAGGTCAAATTGTGAAGTTTCACAAAGTTCTGAACCCTTGGAACAAATAGAAGTTCCAACAAGGCCATGGCAGACAATTGGTTCTGACTTATTCTATGTACATGGTGAAGAATACTTACTCATTGCTGATAGTTACTCACAGTTCTTTGTTGTGAAGTCCGTACCAAAAGGTAAATCTACAAGTTGTACTGTAATTAACATCTGCAAGAGTGTCTTTTCTCAATATGGAATTCCAGAAACATTCATGTCAGATAATGGAAGTCATTATTCTCATCCAGATTTTAGGGATTTTGCCATTCAGTGGAATTTTACCCATGTAACATATAGTACTAGATATCGACAATCGAATGGATTTATTGAACGACAAGTACAAATTGTGAAGAACACTATAATTAAGGCCAAACAGACAAATTCTGATGTATTAATGTTCTTACTATGCTTGAGAGCAACACTGATATATTCTAAGCTACCATCTTCTGCCGAATTACTCCATGGTCGTAAATTGAAGGCAAATTTGCCAATTAAAATTGAAAATTGAAATGTAGAGGAAAATGAAATGTTTGAGCATCTGCAGGATATGGCAATAGCATCAAAATGTGTATCATGAAAAAACCTCGAAACCACTATAACCCTTATTACCCGGAGAAGGTGTTTTCGTACAAGACCAGGTGTCGCGCAAGTGGTCTCATGGTAAAGTTCTCAGTCAAAGATTTGAACCTAGATCGTACGAGGTTAAAATGGATTCAGGTATAGCTCTTAGGAGGAATCGAAAACACATCAAGGAAAGGGAAATTGTTAATCGACAGCCTGAGAATGAGTTTTAGAGCAGTCGAATGATGAAGTTATGAATAATCTATATAGTACTGTAAATTCAGCACAATCAACAAATGGTCAAATATCCGATAAGAATCAAACTCACGATAAAATAGTTGATAAAAACTTAGGTTCTGATGCTTATGTTACAAAGTCGGGTCGCATGGTAAAAAAAGAGAAATATATTAGACTTATGAAGTTTGTATTACAGCTAGCAATTAAATGTATGAGAATGTCCAAAACTTTTGGCAGCATGTTGAGAGAAGGAAATAAAATATTCAAGCCACGGGGATCACGTTGATGCCTTAGTGCAATTTTTAGGCCCTTTTTTGGATACTGCAATGTCCAATAGGGCCAACACCTCTAGAAGAATTATCCTTGTTTTTTGTTAACATAATCAAATCATGTGTGGGCCATGGGCACTTGCGACATTGCGGTATCCAAAAATGCCAACGACTTCATTTTTAACTGTAACGGGGCCCATGCAGCAACCTCAAAGGCCCAATTGCCCACACAGGAATTAATCATGTGAAAATAGACAAAGGGCCCAAAAATTGCACTAAGGCATCGACGTGATCCCTGTGGCTTGAATATTTTATTTACTTCTCTCAACATGCTGACACAAATTTTGGACATTCTCATATAAATCTCGATATATATATATAGTTTGGGCATTAACAAAACGATTGCGCGCGCCGATGTGCCAAAATGATAGCATGACGTCAATATTGTATCTAGCAAGCAATTTTGACATGACCAATGTAGTAGTGACTTGCTGTTACAAGTTTTCGACATGCTGATGTTGAATTTGACATGTTGATAGACGTAATGACATATTGGTATTTTGTTTCGACATGTTCATATGGAATTTTAACATGTTGATATCGAATTAGACATATATATATTAACTTGGACACTCCACTTTCTTATTCGACATTTATGGAACGTTTGGCTCTCCGAAGAACACCGTCCGTTGATTCTGTTTTCAAGAGTTCTGAAACAGCCTCGGCAGACATGCACCGCAACAACTAAATACAATGTGTAGCTCGACCCTAATAGAATCACGCTATTTAAGGCAAGTGACGATGGATGACAAGATCAACCGCTGATGAATATGTCAAAAGTGAAATTTGTTTGAGATTTAAGTTAATGCAAATATGGTGAATCAATTCGAGACAATATCCGGTGGAATTCTTAACGACTTGCATTCCCTTATAGCAAAATACATTCGTATGTCAAGGTAAATATGCAGCCCATTTCTTGCAGCAAATACATTTTGTATGATGGAGTTGTGAGGGAAAAGAGGTGTGTTTTGTGTAACAAACAGATCATACTTTGTAGTAGGTCACAACTCTCCAACATCCTTAAGTCAGATGACAGGGCTAAAAGTACCATACAAAATTAAAAGAATATTACTACTGGCAGAAATCGTTGTGATGTCACGGGTTCTTACCTCGATTTGAAATGACAATTTCTTTTATTTAGTAACAACATTTTCGTGCGTGGAGTACGTTGTACGCTACTTACCGCAGGTATCTTGCAATGCTAGCAAATGTCTCTGGTTGTCGTTAATCTTCTTAATAAGACGCGGAAATCAATATGCAACGCGAAAGGTAGTTTGATTTGCTTTTCCTTCTTCTTTTTGTTCGACTGATTTATGAATCTCAGATCTGGTTTCCGTAGTGTTTGTTATAAAACTCTATAGCTCTAAGCTGCACATAATATTGTAGAACGGTATGTTTACCTTCGAAACTAAGGAATGTTTAGGTGGAGTCTATACGAACAATTCGTATAAATATAGTGAATAGCTTTGATTTATTTTACCTGCCCTTTGGTTGAGCCCTCTCAAGTTTTATTGGTTCAGTATTTTATACGTGTGTACTGTAACTCATATCTCAGTTTCTTTGAAACATATAAAATGGATTCAAAGTCCCCTTTGTAATATATTTGTTATCTCCTGCGTGTTTGAATAATCTGTATACAAATCATTAAGCTATCGGCGGCATAACGTAGTAAGTTCTATTAAACTTCTATATTAAAGAGATTGTTACAGGTCAACAACCAAATCGCCTTTATTCTTATTCTTATCTAGCCTATTTCGCTCCACTGCAGAAGAAAGGCCTCTTCACCAATTTTCCAATTACCTCTGTCCTGAGCTGTTCTCTTCCATGTGACCCCACCGTATTCTCTCATATCATCCATCCATCTCCTACTCTGCCTATACCTCTGCCTCTAACATAACTTCTTGGTGTCCAATCTGTCAATTTATGTGTCCATCTCTTATCCTGACATCTAGCTAAATGCCCTGCCCATCTCCACTTCTTTTGCTTTATGACTTGGTTAATATTCAAAACGCCTGTACTGTTTCTCAAGTCCTGGTTTCTGACTTTATCCTGAATTGTTACACCCCTCATATTTCTTTCCATTGCTCTCTCTGTCACTCTCAGCTTCTTTTCTAATCTCTTGGTAGTTGTCCATGTCTCTGCCCCATAAGATATCACTGGGATAATACATTGGATAAAGAGTTGTTTTTTCAATGTCACTGGGAAGCTCTCATCCCCCAATATGAAACTGAGCATGCCAAACTTCGCCCACGCCAACTGGATACGTCTGTTTACCTCTCCAACTGTGTAATTTCCAAAGATATTCTCTTACCCAAGTACACATAACTGTCTACTTTTTCTATGGTTTCGCCATCAACTGTAATCGTGTGGTCTTGTGATATATTACTCATGATTACTTTTGTCTTCTTCATGTTCATATTCAAGCCTGCCTTTTTTCTTTCTTCACGCAACTCACAAATTATCAATTTTATTCTCTCAGTTTCATTAAAAAGCTATTTCAAATTGTTGCTAACGCATAATTTCAATAAAATGGCTTAGAATTGTTTAGATCACCTTTCAAGTATATCTCCATTCATTCCTGCTTTTTTTGTTGTACAAATTATCAGAACTTCTTGATTAATGAAAAATCTCTGGGGAAAAACAGGTTTCATTGTTCATACGTTTATGAAAAAAAGGAAATAATTAAAGACAAATTCTTCATCGTGAATAATTTGACCATATTTCAGGCAATTAACAACTAGTTTGACCGTTATTTATTATGGGTGATAGAGTTATGTAAGCTTTAGCTTCTCCTCTGGCACCACATTCTTATGGCTGTATTAGTTGAAACTGGTAACGGTGGGTACCCGTTAAATATGATATATATTACCGGTGCTGTGGCGAAGTGGATAAAGGCGGTGGCAATTGAAGCAAAGCGGCTTAGCAATCGGAAGGTTCCGGGGTTCGATACCAGGCCGGGTTATACTAAAGTGGTTTTTCTATCAAACGCAATCTATGGTTTCCCACCTGAATATGACTTTCTAACATGAAAAGTTTCCAAATTTGAGATAAAATGTTCAATTGGAAGCCCCCTGACGTGTAAGTTGTTGTCCATAAGCCCTTGCGGATTTCTCCCACAACAGTTGTCGCTTAAGCGTCGTAAAAATAATTGCTGATTATTATAAGTTAAAACTGATGTTTGTTATAATTTCATTACATGTGTTACATTTATGACCAGTTGCTACTGAGGCCATGTTTTAAGGTGCCAATCCATTTTTTTCACCGATATTCCTAGTTTTTTTTTAATCCATAGACATTAAGGGTTACCATATGACAAACTAAATGCCCAATAATATTCCGATGAAGGGTTTCGTAGGCCATCGGCACTAGGCCTGTTCAGGCTTGAAAGGAAAAATTCTTCGACACTATCTAAGCGTTGCGTCAACATAGGCTCGTGCGAACCGCATGAAGAATTGTTTTGGCTAAAATGCTGCCTATATTGCCGGAAATGACACTTCCCAGGCGTTTTAAAGTTGCAGCAGACCTCCCTGGTTGCAGGTAAAGATATGATAACATAACTTGCGTACTTTTGTAAGCTATTTGTTTATGCTGAATTAACGGTTTATACTTGAAGTAATGTTGCAATTTTTGGCCGGGAAATCCCCGTTATCCTCCTAAGTTGTTTTCTATGACGTAAACAATCTTGCAATTGGGATTTGTTGGAAGAGTTGGGTTTTCGGTCTCCGCAAGGCAGAGGTGGTGTTCTCTGAAATACCCACTTCTCGCTCGCGTAAACATAGGCCAATGTTCAGGCTAGTATATAAGGAGCTGATGGTTACGTGCAGTGTGACACTCTTTGACGAAACTCATACAAGACGAGATATACAAGTCTACTTACGGTACGTTATCTTATCATTTCTATCAACCAAGTTGGTATGTTTCCAATACCACGACAACGTGTATAACTGTTCGTAGATATTGTAAGTGCTCATAATATTATTTAATACATTTGTGAGTTGTATGAGTTATTGGCAAACTGCGCTATTATTCTGAGGGAGATAACGCCCAATTATTTAGGAGTAACGTCATTAACCGATTATTGTCATTCACTTTATTAACCTTTATAGTTGCGCTCTGAACTGCGTGAAACTGTAGGTACGTTTGTAAAGATCAGTGTTCTGCGGTGAATGAATATAGCTCCGTCAGTCCGTAATAAGTAGCATTAGTGCATAATTCCTAGTCCAGCTACCAAACAGGAAGCAAAATTACATGATCCACATAAAAGTCATTTAGTCCAACGATTGTTTCTTGGTGTATTTGCATCGGACGCTACGTTTAGCGCCGCCCTGTATGATAAATGAGGTTTGAATAAACGGAACCAATGTGCAATGAGCACTTGAATATCTTCCCCATTGCCATCTTCTTGTCGAGGCTCTTTCACCAACCCCAACTTAAAATATTGCCCCATCAGACGAGGAAGTGACAATACAATTAAAGTGGATAGAATTAAGTATCAAGGCACAATGTAAGCTAATGGAATCACCAAATAAATTGTTAGCCAAGAAAAGGTCAATCTGTCATCGATGTAAACTCCTAAATACTCAGACTTTATATTGACTAGTATTACTGTTATTGTTACTACTACAACCAATACCACCACCACAAACAACACCACCAGCCACACCACAACTACCATTAACACCACTACTAACACTTCCTCTATTATTAAGATTTCGTTTTATTATATTTTTGTATATATGCGGGTGGATCTAGTGCAATATATCTTTCAACTTGTCGTGATTTGACTTTTTTCCAACCGGCAAAACGAGCAATGACAAAACACAATTTGAATGTGGGAGGCTGTGAGTTTTAGTGGAGGGTGGGTTGGTCTGGGTATGGTTTGTGAGGGTAGGTGGGGTGTTCGCAGTCGGGATTCGTATTATTAAATTTTGTTTTGCTTTGTTTGCTTTCTCCTAAATTCCTTTTTCCAATATTTTATCTATTCCTGATTTGACTTTTTATTGTCAACTTAATGTTTTTGGAAGTGAAACTCTTCGACAAGAACCTCATTTTTTTTATAGTTTTACTTCCCTTTATTTTGCATTGCTGTTAATATTATAGTTGTTTATTTTGTGCAACTTTTCTACTATGTAATGAAAACAGAAATAAACGAGACAATCCATTAGTAGAACGTTTCATTTATTATGAGTAAGCGTAGAAGAGACATAAAGATAAAACACTAATAAACTAACCATTTCCATTTGAAATTTGCTATACCAATATTTCCACCAAAATTTGTTGAAATAAAGAACTTAGTAATAATTTTTCAGAAAATTGTTATTTACCAACTCTTGTATATAAGACAACATTGTAACATTCCGCCGAAAATTGTTGAAATGTACCAGATGTGACTTAAGAAATAAGTATCAGAAAAATCGTCATCATTTTAAAATTTTGAATAAAATAAAATAGTTGAAATGACAATTAAATTGTAATATGTTATCATTTCAATATTTTAAGGAAACTATCAAATTGATCAATTGGAAAGAATTTAAAAATTTAATACTTTGCTGATATACGTTGAAAATAACAAGAAAATGAACATTCGAAATCATTTCAACATTGTTCAGAAAATTGTCACGTTGCTCAATCGGAAAGAATTCACAACTTAACTCTGATACAATAGAGATAAATTGGAAAATTCAGCTCGGGCACTCGTCACATTTTAACAAATGTATCTTATGCCCTGTTTTTGTTTTTGGTAGAAACTTCGGTGTCTAGCCCAACCCTTGCTTCTAAGCTCTAACCTTCGATTATTTGTAATAAATATATTTTGAGAATTAAAGTCTGCGCCAATCATTCCTCACTTTGCGAAAGGTTGGCCTTCATTACTTATGTTTTACGTGTGTAAGCGAGGCCGATCACGGTAAACGTAGAGTTCGGAACGGTACACAAATATAGTATGTACAACACTAGGAACCGTTTGTAACATATATTTAATCAAAATACTTCCTTGTAACACCTCGTGGCCAACCCAACAAGCCTTTTAAAACAGCGAGCAAGGTCTCGCCGACAGCAAACATGCACGAGTGAACATAAACATTTACTATTATTACAAAAATAAAGGGTCTATATCGTCTGCATTTCGCATACAAATGAGGGATATAGATTAAGGGTGAGAGTTAAGTTTACAATTGAATACAGTCGTTTGTTATTTCATTAACAATATAGTGGGCCAGCAGTCTTTATTATAAGTTGTTACAATATTCTCCCCTTGGTAAAATAAATCGTCCACGATTTATAAGTTTCCCTTACAAAAATACCTTATTTTCCTGAATGTTAATATTGCCCTTTGCTATCGCAAACTGACCACAAGTAACTACTAGATATATATATATATATATATATATATATATATATATATATATATATATATATTTATTTATATATATATATATATATATAAATACATATATATATATATGTATATATATATATATACATATATATATATATATAATTTCTAAGTAGCAATACCTATTTAAGTAACAATAACAATACCTATCACGACCTATTTAAGTAGCAATAAGTAAAATAAGTACAATAAGTAACAACAACAATACCTATCTAAGTAACAATAACAATATCTATCAATACTTAAGTAACAATAAGTACAATAAGAAACAATAACAATACCTATCTAAGTAACAATACCATATAACAAGTAACTAAGTAACAATACTATATATCTTTTTTTTTTATTTTGTTCAAGTAATTAAGAACATCAAACTACATACTAAATATCACAAATTACACAAAAATACAAATTTTCAAGTTATAAAACAAATGTCAAAACTACATACTAAATATCACAATATATACAAAAATATAACTTCACAATTGAGAAGACATTACTCCATTATTACCTTACACTTATTTGATACTTCTAAGTAAATAATCTCCTTATCGACTAGAACAAAGAAGTTAACTTTACAATTAAACACAGTCGTTTGTATTTCATTAAAAACATAGTATTAATATTGCCTTATGCTATTGCAACTTTACCACAAGTAACTATACTGTATATCATTTCCTAAGTAACAATACCTATCTAAGTAACAATAACAATATCTATCAATACCTATCTAAGTAACAATAAGTACAATAAGTAACAATAACAATACCTATCTAAGTAACAATACTATATAACAAGTAACTAAGTAACAATACTATATATCTTCTTTTTTTTTATATCTCAATTCAAGTTATTAAGAACATCAATGAAGTGGGTGATAAGATATCAGCAATGATTCGCATGTTGATATCGTGTATGTAATCAAACTTTTATTCTTTCTATTAAACGCTGCTAGTTAAGACGATTACTTCATGGCTTTAATTGCGCATGTGCAACCGGAATCGTCGTTGATTCTAACAAGAGCCCTAAACCTATACACTAGTGTTATCGGTATTACCAAATTTCTCCTCACATTTTTAATATGGGTGTACAAAACAGACTTGTAGTTAGTCCGTCCAGGCATAGTTACTGGAATGTAGTTAATGTACTATAGTTCCTGTACTATAGTTCCTGTACTGTAGTTACTGTAATATAGTTCCTGTAATGTAGGTTCTGTACTGTAGTTCCTGTACTCGTGGCTTTGTAATCGTACTCCTTACATTTTGGAAATATTCTACTATATAGTCCTATATGATAGTGCAAGATAAACTGCTTTCCACTTGCTCTTAGAGCTTTGTGCCTAGAGGCGCACTCACGTAGACTTCTACTTGTGATTTATCCCTAACTACACCCCCCCCCCCACCCCACCTACCCAACGCCCCACTGGCAGACAGTATTACAAAGTTCCTGGTGCACAAAAATACAGCCTAAGTATCCTCCATTATATCAAAAGAGGCGGGGAGACTCCTCCCCTTAGATCCCTTTCACTGGTCGACTTACCGTCTAAGCCTTTCCAAGTGGTTGCGCCCAAACTTATGGTCGCAATCATACCAAGTGGATTTTTTTTACCTCAGCTTACTCATGCTTTTGTACTAAAACTGTACTTCAAGTCTGGTATAAAGTAGACAATTAGCTTCTTACTTAATGATAAGACTATCAAGCAATATGCGTTAAGTGTTTGCGGATATATATGGTAGTATACGGTAATATCGAAATGCTGAAAGTAAAAGTGTTGCATTAAAAGCTGAAGTGATGATGATCATATCTCTGACTTTGCCCTAAATTTAGTTTTAGTATACTTCAATTACGCAATTTTATTGACGTTTGATCAGATGTGACGCCACAGAATATGACAGATATGCACTTGTAAAAGGAAATTGTTAATGTGTGAATATTTTATGAAATTACTACAACGCACAGAATTGGCGTTTCCTGCTTTGAAGATATACGAAATTTTAGCTATTTATATAAAATGAATATAAAGAAGATAAAAACTTGCACAAAAAAGTGTTAACCAAACCATGTTGTAATTTGACTATACCGAACTGTCAGTGCAGATGCACAAAATATTTCTACTAGTTTAATACTAGAATAAATAGAATAAGTATTAATCTATTCAAACTCGAGCAAAACCCCCAAGATTGTGTTTTTGTTTAATTTACAACATTCATTGATTAACCATTACCACGTCTCTCTTTTGACAGCCTTGATGCCGTTACAAATTGTGCTGTTTCCTATTCAGTATCAATATAAAGCACGATAATGCTAGCTGAAGTCAATTTAATCCTGCGTAACTGGTTTAACTGGTTTTCGCAGCCACATGATTGACATCAAGTCTTCCACAAGAAATCACAATGAAAAATCGCAGCCTGCTGAAAACTTCACATTAGCAAATGGAATACGAATCCACTTCTCCTTCTAACATGAGAGTCACAACGAAAAATAAATTACTTTAGATTAACCGCAGTATTAAGGCATTTACCGTTATCATGTATAACAATTACAGAGAAGGGTGATTTGGTACCTGAATGTGCCTTTGTCAATCCGGGTATTACAAAAGTTAGTATATACAAGAATTCTACTCTTCATTGCAATCCATATGAGGTAGATTACTTCCTCTAGTTCTGTTGTTCTTGTTTGGATGGCGTTTATCTACCTTTCAACTCATGTAGGCTCACTACCCCCAAGCACCCAGTCTCGTAAATCAACTCTTCCTGTATTTCCCAAAGCATCCGCCAGAACGCCATGAGTTGCAGCGATAGTCTTTTCACTTTTCCACTTAAGTAGCATTTGGTATACCTTCTCCTGGTGATCCGAATAATTTAGGTCTAGGATATTGAGTTGATCATCAGTCAACTTAAGGTTCCTTCCAACTTCCCTCCAGCGTTTGGTAAGTTTTTTTGATAATTTCTATGAAAACGAAATATAAAAGAAAGTACACTCATAATAAGACATTTTTCATGTTCTGTATAACCGTCGTGAAAAAAAATAGTCTAAGAAGGTGATCCTAATTATTTCTTAATTAAAACCACAAAACGTTTTGATTTGGAAATGCATGTAGGATTTCATATACCTATTATATGTTTCTACGCAAATGAGTCACTCTCCTATATACCTTATCTGCCAAAATATGCCTATGTTTAGCATTGCGCAGCAACGAACCGACCGTAGAAACCTTTAAATCTGTTTGAGCGGTAATAAAACTCCGGGCTGTTGCTATTATTCTGGAAGAGATTTTTGGCATGACGTATGCTCTCGCGGTACCCGTGAAAGCGGCTAGGCATGTAGTCTCAGCAATATGATGTCTGGATGAACCCCCCCCCCCCCCCTGTCTTGAAAAAAAGTGATTTTTGAAGTCCGGTAACTTTCGGGGGTATATCGATCAGAAGATTAAGCAAGAGATCAAACAAATTCTCCCGGGCCATCTCTAAGGAATGAAAAGTACTCTCGTCGGTGATAACTACATGTGGAGAATACATTGTGAATCAGGCACAGTGCATGGCAGGATAGAGGAAGCTAACGTGTCATCTCAAATGTCTGAAACATTGTGTTTTAATCGCCTGTGGATGACACGTTCCGTGGCATAATGCCTAAGGATGCTTCGGAAGGAGGTTCCCACAAGTTGTTGTCAGTGTTACTGTGAGAGAGTGTGAACCCAATTTCATTCCCGTCGACTTAAAACTCGATTCAAAACGCAGATGTTTTAGTTCAAAATTATCAATTCTGAACAAAGAGGCAGTGGACAGATACCCGGAAGTGTGTTCGTAGGTAGCAGCGCGAAGCACTTACGAATAGTGAAAGAAATTACTTAAAATAATGATATCGAAGACAATTACGCGATAAAGGTTCTTTTTGGTTTACATTTTCGCGTAATCTTTTCAGTGAAGGCCTCATTGGTCCGTACTTAATACATTACAATATATTAAGCTTAATTTTGCCGTTTAAGTTACTCTTCGTAGAATATAGCCACGGATGAACAGTTACCTGAAGAAGCTTTTTACGAACTTTGGTTCGTGAAATTGCTGACGGCAGTTCTTCTTGTGAATCTGCAATACCATTCCCCGTTGAAAGTATGATTGCTTCAGCTCTTGACAAACTGGATTCCTTGTAATATAATGGCATATCAATACTATTATTAGTTCGAGACCTATATACACATCCCATTGTTTCATGATTACCAACACATTCTCCTTTGTAATGGACACTTAAGTGCATATATTGCAAGAACAACACCAAATACTAAACTTTTTGCAAACATCTTTAACTGAAGTTGTAGTTATAGTAGTTATTAGTAGTAATCATCATCATCATCATCATCATCATCATCATCATCATCATCATCATCATCATCATCATCATCATCATCATCATCATCATCATCATCATCATCATCATCATCATCATCATCATCATCATCATCATCATCTTCATCATCATCATCATCATCATCATCATCATCATCATCATCATCATCATCATCATCATCATCATCATCATCATCATCATCATCATCATCATCATCACCATCATCATCATCATCATCATCATCATCATCATCATCATCATAAATTTATATATATATATATATTTATATTTATATATATATAAATTATGTATATATATATATATATATATATATATATATATATATATATATACATACATATACATATATACATACATACATACATACATACATATATATATATATATATAAAGTTTCTACATCTAGGCCTGTGTATTCATAAGTTGGTTAGCACCATGTTTGATCTCTAGAGTAAGGCAAAATATGTCACCAAAAACAGAACTAGTATTGTTCGATACAGGTGACAAACGCCTACAGTGGAATTACGACCTTCCTTACCGGTTTCGAACCTCTGGACATACAATCAGCGTCCATAGCCAATGGTTAGGGTGTCCGCGTACAGAGCGGAAGGCCCGTGGTTCGAATCCCGGTGGAGGCTGAAAGTTTTTTCACTGTTCTTGATTTTCCAACTCATTACGATTTTCATTTATATATATTCATTTGCCTTTGTCGTTTACCTCCATTGCATTAACATAAAGTCTGTTCAAAGTATCTCTTTCGAGATCCGGCTTTATGAATCACAAATGATTTCGAGTTGGTTAGCATCATGTTTTTCTTTAGCATCATATATATATATATATATATATATATATATATATATATATATATATATATATATATATATATATATATATATATAGATAGATAGATAGATAGATAGATAGATAGATATATAGATATATATATATATATATATATATATATATATACGCATTCATTCATAAATACATACCCGCATATGGAACATCGTGAGAATGGGAGTTGTGAGAGAACAAATACAGATGACCTCTCTACAGCTGCCTTTAAATGTACACCGTTTGTAATCCAATATTAAAAATAAGTAAAACATTGACCACAGAAGGATATTCTTAGCTAAAAAACACAACATACGTTAGTTGAGAACTTTAATTCCGCAAGATCCTTCCCTTGGCCAGCTTTGATGAAACATAAGCATCCGCCTTTTTCGTCGGAGACTGCCTTATTCAGGTAAAACGTACAGAAATCTGCTTCCATATTAGCAACTGTGTCAAATTTGATTATCTTTAAAGGCAAATAAGCAGTTGTTCCATGAAGATGACATTAATTCAATTCAACATACTTAAACCTATTTGGGAAAACAGAGTAAACTTATGAATACGTAGCCTTATATAGTAGTAACTTTTGAAATTTTTCTAGGTTGCGGGTTGCTTGATCTTAGCAATATTCATGGTCGCTATTTCTAGTCCTTGTTCTAAGTTCTTTAGAGAAAATATAGACGACAGTATTAATGTCAATTTTGAGTTTTGGATCAATACATTTGTAGAAACAAATTCTTTCAAATAATGCCATCATTCTTTCATCTATAACTTTACTAGCAAAATCGTGGGTAATTTTGTAAAGTGATTCCTATTTTAATTTTAAATTAATTTAAATGGATCTACTATTATATCACTACGGGATAATAATTCAAATATTTACTACCATTAACTAACAACGAACATATTTGACCTTATTTTTTCATAGAAATGACGGGCTTTTATGAAATGATGGAATCCGAACCGGCATTAAGCTCAGTAATAAACTTACCAACAGAATGTCACATACAATATAATTTAAATAATATATGTTTTGCGTGAAACGAGTCATCACAGGATCATTATACTAAAATTTTTATAAAGCCATTTCTTCCATTGACCCTGCCAATGACAATTAAAACTAAGTTGGACACATGTGGCGGTTACAATAGCAAATACTTCTAAATTCATTACTTGTGCAACTTTGTGTGCAGACTGTAGTTAAACTACGGTATTGCTACTTCCATACAAACAATGAGTGTCATACACTAGTTTGTATGTAATTGATGATTCAGTGAGATTAATTTTTATTTTCTATTACACATATGTGCTTCTTCTGGTAATAAAGAAATCGAAGATAAAAAACGCATTATTCGAGCTTAATAACATTTATTAATAACATTTATAAGATTTATTTGAAAATCAACTATTTCAACTAACATTTGCATTGTTTTCTTCGTTATATGTCCAAATAGGTGGTGATGCATGTAAATAATCTTTGTTTTGCGTGAAACGTGTCATCACAGGATCATTATACTAAAAGTTTGATAAAGCCATTTCTTCCATTGACACTGACAATGACAATTAAAACTAAGTTGGACACATGTGGCGGTTACAATAGCAAATACTTTAAAAGTCATTACTTGTGCAAGTTTGTGTGCAGGCTTATAGGTAGACTACGGTATTGCTACTTCCCTATACAAACAATCATAGTGTCATACAGTAGTTTGTATGTAATTGATGATTCAGTGAGATTAATTTACATTTTATATGACACATATTTGCTTTTGCTGGTAATAAAGTAAATCAATTATTTAAAAATCAAATATTTCAACCAACCTTTGCATTGTTCTCTTCGTTACATGTCCAAGGTGAAAACACTTTTTGAAGCAAAACTGTCAGAGGCAGTTGTCGTCGTTTTAAAAAAAAGCGGGTTTCTGATGCAATATAATGACAGGATTCAGTTTAAGAATCTTTTGAGAGAATACAGAGAGAAAATGACAGTGTGAAGTTGTAAAGCAATATCATTTATTACGGTTGTTGTAGTGAATCAGAGAATGGTTAAGGTTAGTTGGGAGATGCCATATCCCTTCACATAATGCTCAGTGTATTTGTACAACGGTATCCTATTACAAAAACGGTAAAACCCCAAGTGTATCGTTTAGCTTAGAGCTGTCTTTGCTGGCAACTGCATATTTATATGATTAGTAATATGTTAATGGTCTTAATTAATTGTAATTAGATACATATAAATATAAAAAACATTAATATATATGAAGAATTACTTTTCCTCCACCAAAGTGTTTGTTTCTTTTAACTTTTATAATGAAAAATTCATAGCTTGCGGTACTGAAGCAAAGTCAGCTTGACATAAATTGAAATTATATGTACGCTAATGTTTTTCTCAAAATTAGGGAGAAACCTTTACTGATAAAAGCTGCTACTTAATTTAAATATTACTATGCCACTGTCAGAAATACACAGTTGTAATTTTAAAGGGGGCGCCATTTTCCCGTATTGCACTATTTCACAGTTTCTTAACCCAGGTTGAGTTATTTAAACGTACTTACCCTTTGGCAACTTGGTAAGTCCCAGTAATATCCTATATCAAGAAATAAACCATTTTTATCATGGGAACGCTTAGCGGCAAACAACATAATGTTAATTGCCTTGACTTGTTGTCCATCAATTTTATATTTCTTCCAGCAAAAATTGTGAATCCGTATCACACAGCTTTCATAAGTTACATCACACTTAGTATTTCTTTCCTCTTCCCATTGTGGTTTGTTGCCTAAGACAAAAATCAAATATGCGATATTAAAAAAAAAAATGGTGATTGAACATCGGAGAAAGTTCCTGATTATAAAACTGAGAGCATTACCTAGCATTCTACATTTCCTATTCGGTACAACGCAACTCGTCCCTGAGTTTAATCTTGTTCGTATAGTAAAACATTCACTTACGTATCAACTTACAAATCAATCAGAGATGCCAAATTGCTTTAGTTAAACTTTACAGGATTCGTTAATTAAGTATAACTGTTTGCAGTCTTACTTAGCCCTCAATCATGCTCCTGTTATTAGTGACCTTGACCATTCGATTTGTTTATACAGTGGATTGCCTAATTATCTGAACAATAAGCTACAAAGTATACATGCTGCTGCTGTTAGAGGTTTATTTCATGTACTATCTATCACGCATCCTGCAATAGGTGCACTGGTTGCCTATCAATTACCGAATACAGTTTAAGGTTCTTAAGCTTGCCTAAGGACACGGAACCTTGTTATCTTTAGGATTTGCTGTCCACTAGGACCGGTGGTTATTGAACTCGGTTATCCAATCGTTATGATCTCTATGTTCTTAGTTAGGACAAGGAGCTATAAACTGTTTATAGCTCCATGGTTAGGAGAACGCGCTTTTGCTTTATCGCTTCCACACTCTGGAATCGCTTGCCTGTGGAAATTTGTAGTAGAAACACTTTTCAATTGTTTTTTATGGAGGTTCAAAAACTTATTTTTGTAGTCTTTATTATTGGCTGAAACGTTTGTCTATCTAACTCCTTGGTTTTCACTTTGATGCTTTATTAATCTTTTCAATGATAAGAATAATCACAGGCTATAACGTTCCGCTGTATCATTTGCAATCCCAATATATGTCACAGTCATTCGTACATGGGGTCGAACCATTTTATTTTTTAAAGAATAAAACCCAATAATTTACCTTCTTTATGGTGACTGCTGTATACCTTTGCTTTCCATCCACATTTTTTCTTGAGAACCAAACAGTGAGGTATTGCTAATGTTGCTGGTTTTAAAAGGTTAACGTTATTGGGCAGGAGTTCTACCACTAATGAGGAGTAACTAGTAAGTGGTAATTCGGTTTCATCTCGATAATGTTGTGGAATTATTCTCATTTTGACAAAATAATCACGCCGCAGAGCACCGGGAGGTATTTCTAAGCTGACACCGGTATTTTGAATGTCAAGCGTTCCACCGTCTTTGCCGATCATTGATTCTGCTCTCATGGAATGAGAATCACCTAACGAAAGAAAAAAAATAAATATGTAGACAATTGAATAATTCTTCATATTTAACATACTGCTGTTTGCATCAGTTTTCATTGATGAATTGATATTCATAATTCACTTTCTCGTTTTATATATAGTCCTTGAATGGGCCATTATTGATGGTTCATGCTTAACACGTGGACCGAGATCGTACCAAATCCGTGTCTAGTATGTAAATGTAAAGAGATCCATCTTGGTTCCATCATTTGATTGCTCGTCATTTCGTCATTCAACGGAATACTGTTTGGCATAGTACCTTATGACAATCCCTTAATCTGTTCCATTGCTTTTGTTATGAAGTCTGCAGGTTAGGAGAAGAAAGCTGCTTCACGATGTCCTAGGGATAGCTTAGGGGCATTAAAAAGCTGGGATTACTTAGACATGTAAGGACTTGCTAATATGATTGTAGGAAAAAGCTAGAGATGAGGAGAGGAATGTAGAAGGGTTAAGGGCCGTTGGGCTGTGGCTTTTGTGAGGTGAGGAGCGAGAAAATAGTAAAGGGAGAAACCGAGGTTGTGTTATAGGATATAGTGTTGTGGGGAAGATACAGTAAACGTTGTTAATAAAGACTTGATGCTTTCGGAGTCGTAAAAGGAAGCGGTGGTTTTTTGAGTCCGATATAATAAAAGAAGAAAAGCATCGAATAACACTCTGTCCTGAACTGTTTACCGCAGCTTTCAATACAATCGCCAAAAAAGTTCTAAACAAATGGTGTACACTATGATAAGCAGATACCAATTGAGATGTCTTAACATCCGTTAGCAGTTAAATGAACAACTTACCTTCGTCCGTCTTAATGTTCTTTCCTGTACGAATTGATACTTGATCTACTGACGTCACCTGCGCATGATGAAAGGAAGGAAAAAATAAACCAAGGTATTTTATTCCGATAAAATATAATATATATATTTATATGCTGTATAAGTCCCAGTAATTATAAAACAAAAAGGTTCTCATTGTTTCCCGTAGAATGATTTATTGCTCGTATACCATATGTTTTGTGATAAGTTCAGCTACAAATCACTAGTATCATCAAAATTGGTTTGCCATAGAGGTTATCATTGCTGTCAATCCACTACAGAAAACTCAATCTCAAGATATCAATGCGCAATAAATTTGTAGTATATTGCAATGATATACGTATGGAACTAAACGACATGTGATGCACTGAGTTGACTAAACTATCGCACAAGGCATGTCACAATTAACTGAAATAATAGGCAGGTGTACCTTCTTATCCCCTTCAAACAACGGATCGTAGTAAAGATTTACGAATCAACCTATCCGGATCGTGTTAATAAATGGATCATTATTTGCACTATTTCGAATGAGTAAAGGATATGTTTCTCGAATTCCTATAATAACCGAAAACTTACGTTTCCTTCTTCAATATTTCCAGTTTTATCTGATAAACGCGTCTCGTTCGTTTCTACTTCTTTGGTGTCCTCTTTCATCTCTGGTTTGGTGGTGAAGAGATAATAATGAAATTAAACAATAGAAAAGCGGAAAGAAATTAAAAAACAAATACACACTCTCATTTAAGTTAAATAACAAGAAAAGAATGGGGGTCGATACCCTGAAGGATTAACTATTCCGTTTCCATCTCAATTCTCTTTTTGAGATTTCTATCATTGGTAAGTCAGATACCAAATTGCATGGTCCGAAACTTTTAATGTACATTCTTCGAAATTACTCGGAATTTATCATTATAATTTTTTTTTAAAACCTCTTAGCGAACTGCTTATCCACTAGAGAGCCTGTTTTAGAGAATGTGTAAAAGTAAATTGGCCTGACGTTTCGATCCTAGTAGGATCTTCTGTCGAGGATAAATGACAATTTATCATTCATAGTATTAACGAATTAGTGTCCGTAATTCAACGTAATGATAATTCCAACGTATAACTTTAAAAAGTATATTGGTTAACATGATCTACCTTTTGTGTTTGTTGCGAACGGTTCGGGAAGAGTCCTTGGTAACGGCATCTAAAAAAGTAAAAGCACAATTCAAGCATTGGATACAGCTGCAACATCAAGAAAAAGCTCGATTGCGTTAAAAGAGCATAAATAGTAATGCGACACCTAATTGTCTACAAAATTAATTCACCGCTCAATTTTGTAACTATCTGTTAATACGATACTTCTTATTATAAGCTGCGGTGTTGCAAGGTGACTGCAAAGTAACCAAGAGACACATCCCTCATTAAGTACACACGCATACGCACACCCACACGACGCACACATAAGCCAACTTCACTGTACAGGTTCCGATGATTGCAAAGCATCGCAAACAAAAGGGATAATTGCTTTTTAGGCTAATCACAGCCGTTCAGTTAATTTCCGATTGTGTATACACTGTTATTGGCTTGGGGTAGAGAGGTGCAGCGGAGCCCCCGAAAGCGGCAGAATTTTTAGATAGTTCTAGGACTCTGCTAGTACTAAAGAAGCACATAAATACGTGCCAGAAAGAAGAATCTTCTTTTACACTGTGAAATAGACTCAGACCTCTTAAGTGTATTTCGGGAGGGAATGCCGCAGAGTTTTCTGGAACTTCTTGTTCTTTTGTAGCAAATTGAAATTTTCTCTGATAGTGATTTATTAAAGCAGAAAAGCTCTCTGGAATATGTTTGAGCGCTGAAGCATTTTAGGATAATTCTTCCATCTTTTTTAAAACTTTAATCTCCATGGGGAGGGGGGGGGGGAATACCTCAACATTTCCCAAATCCCTTGGAGGTAAGCACTCATTAGCACAGCCGAAAGCTTTCAGCTGAGAAATCGCTATCGCGCGATATTGCAAACCTTTCTGTCACTTTTTGCCACCACGTTTAAATGACTGCAATTTCGTCATTTTTCCTTGAGGCTGAAATTTCATGAGAGGTTTGTGGGAATTAAGTATAATTTATTACATTTCGTTTTGTGAAATTTGAAGGTCACTTAAAGTCACGAGAGGATATTTTCTGAACTTTAAAAAGGTAAGACTGTCTCACGAAGAAGTTTCTTCTTTTACACTGTGAAATAGACCTCAGACCTCAGAGGTTTTTTTCTGAAATGTAAAAATTGCCATTTTTCGAGTTTTGTCCATTCATGTTGTATATGACTAAATGTAAGACCGTTTCACGGAGATAATCTGTTTGCTTATGGAATAAAGAAAGGGAAACAAATCATAACACACAACTTATTCAAACAAAGGCCATCCTTATTGAAGTTTGCTATATCTGCCTGTTATGCATGTACGTCGATTAAGAATGATTTCCTTTCACCCTGCATCTGTCCTCTGGTCAAATAGAGAACACACTAAAACACGGAATCATTTGATAATTTATTAAGAGGATCACGAATTGGAACAAAGATATTTTAACAAGATTCAAAGGTGCTTACGGTTTAAACTCAAGAGTATATGTTTTTTTTTTTGCGGTTTCCCGCTGTTTCGTTTTCACCCTCAGCCAGTCCTCCCACGTCATCGAAAATAGTAAAACACAGAAACTTTTGAAAAAAAATTAATAATTTGGAGTAGCGTTGAACAATCATTTATAACTTCCAACATTTTACGGTTACAAACAATTACACGAAAGGAACAAATTCATGTTTTGCGAATTTCTATTCCTCCAAATACACAGAACCAAACGAGTAAAGTTGCAGACACGCGTAACTTCTACAATGAGGTCAAGTATATTTACGCAAGTTAAAGTAATCTCAAATTGATGGGAATCTTAATTCTAAAAGGGCCTCCTAATTGTTATTGTTGTTTTCATTTTAGAAATAATGATAGTTACTATTAATGTTACTGCAAATGAATTTAAAAAATGAAATTATTACATCAATGGTAAGTTCTGGTTGACAATCACATTTTTTGACCAGAAAAGTAAAGTCAGCTTGCAGGCTAGTAGCAGCGCCTACACCAAAGTAAACTTGAACATTATGTTGATGTTTATGTTGTATATTTGAATGGGAGAATGACGGAGATTCCAAATTTTCCATCAACGTGGTAGCGAAAATAGGGTAAAGAGAGAAGGAATGATAAGAAGTTTGACATAGGTTTGCTTACATAGAGATATCAAAATAGTTGATACTGTCGCACATTGTAGAAAATGCGAACTTGAAGCAGGTTTGGCGTCACGTGTTAAACATTGTATCACAGATATTGTTTTCAGTTGCTTATTTTTCGCTGTTTCGGTTTGACTTTAAAATGGACATGAATCCAACGTTTCCCACAGGAGTTGCAGAAATAAAGCAAACTATGAGAGGTGTGTGAATGTTTATTATGATGTCTCTATTCTGAAAGAACTGAATGAATGTCTCATGAAACACGAATTAGCCAGTTCGGAGATACCAGCAGCTTAGGATTATGTAACAGCTCAAAAGGTCGACTGTGAATAGTTTCGTCACTCAACAGCTTGTTAACACTTAGCACACACTATAGCGTTGTAATTCCAAATATCGATCGTTATCTGTACTGAAGTAGTTTATATTTTTTTTCGCAATTGAGGATGAAATATCCATAGATGATATTAAGCTATTGATGGATAAGGCTTTGAACGACTTTCTAAGGGAGCGAGGACTTAAATTATCGGGGAGAAAAGAAGAACTTGTCGCACTTGTTTTCGCTGCAAAGATATTGCCTCAGCTTGCCCCAACGTTAACGTGTTATGAAGTAGCGACATAGGTGCAGAACCTATAGTAAGCATACTGCATAAATATGATCTGCACTGGTTGTAAAGGAAAAAGTATTTGAAGTAAAATAATTGATCCAAATTCGTTATCTCATGATTATTCACATACAAAAGAAATCTTTAATGCGATGATTTTCTATCGTATTAACATGTTTTAGTAACAACATATGACAAGCTACGATGATATTTTCCATGTATAATTTATTGGTGCTGACTTTCTATATATTCGCGTAAACGCTTTGCGACAAATTACACACTAAATCCTCTAAGCGACAGAGTGTGAATCCAAAATCCATTCCTTTCGACTTAAAACTCGATTCAAAACGGAGATGTTTTAGTTCAAAATGATGGACTCTGAACAAAGAGGCAGTGGACAGAGACCCGGAAGTGTGTTCGTAGATAACAGCACAAAGCGCTTTACGAATATTGTAAGAACTTACTTACAATAATGATATCGAAGACAATTACGCAATAAAGGTTCGTTTTAATTCACAGTTTCGCGTTATCTTTCACGTGAAGGCCTTATTGATCAATACTTAATAAACTAAAATCTATTAAGCTTAATTTCACCGTTGAATTTGCCTTTGGTGAAATGCAACAACGGTTAAACAGTTACCTGAAGAGACTCCTCACTAAAAGCACTGTCTTCAGTTTGTACACTTGCTAGTCGTAGTTCTTCGTATGTATCTCCAGCAGTAGCTTTGCCCGTTGAAGATATGATTGCTTCAGTTGTTGACCATCTGGATTCCTTGAAATATAATGACATATCATTTCTTTTATAATTTCGAGATCTATATAGACATCCCATTGTTCCATGATTACCAAAATATACACCTTTGTAATGGGCACACTTAGGTGTATATACTGCAAAAACAAAACCAAATACTAAATTCGTAATCTAAAATGAAGTTTTAGTTATCAATAATAATGATGATGATGATGAGAATGATGTGATGATGATGATCATAATAATAATAATAATAATGATGATAATGTGATGATGATCATAATAATAATAATGATAATAATGATGATAATGTAATGATAATAATTATCATAATCATCAGCATTTATTATAACAACGTTTAAGCGACCACAAATGTGCTAGAAACCCCGCAAGGGCTTATGGGATTATAACTTACATGTCGGGTGGCTTCCAGTTCAACATTTTGATTCAAATTGGGATTTTTTTTTCAATTTAGAAAGTCATTTCAGATGGGAAAACCGTCGATTGCTCTTGGATGAAAAACTCACCTTAATATTACCCGGCCAGGTATCGAACCCGGAACCTCCCACAACTAAGCCTCATTGCTTCAGATGCCACCGCTGTTATCCACTCGGCCACAGCACCGGTATTTGCATTATGTAATCTGTACTTGTTTACATTATTTAGTTTGTCTATACGCTATGTGCCATGCACCATGTCGTTAAACTATAGCACATAGTCTAAGTGATACATGCTCCACATATCATAGTAACGTGTTTTTTTTTTGGGGGGGGGGAGGGGTGTATGATGGTTTAGCTCTCGTATTCTTGGCATACCATGCTGGCTCTAAAGGCACGTATAAACGGCACGAGAAGAAACATAAATACAAAATGTTAGACGTCATCCTGACCTGCATCAAAACTCGATCTCACATATCCCTACTCCAACGGGTTTTAAATATGAGAGTCACCTTTGCAGCATAAAGCATCCATTAGTGCAGCACCATGAATTACAGTCAATGTGAACCTCTGTCACCTTAACAAGTTGTTAATGTAAGATTGCCCACTAAAATGTGCCAGTTCCATGATCAGTGTGATGATTGCAGTATATGCCTCTAGGGTTGAGCTTCACTTTTGATTGTTTGTTTCTTATCCTACCTTAGCATGGGAGAATTTTGTCATTTCAGTCTCAATATACAGTTTTAACTGCATGCATGTAAGGTCAAAAAGCTTGTATGGTTGAAAATTTGATATTGCTGTTAAATTTCTATAAGGAGAAGCTTCCCTGCATAAATCCGCAGAGATATTTCTCTTTAGAAACTAATAAACTGCAATCAATATGTTGTGCATCAACACAACAGTATTTTTTGTAACCATTATATTCAAGGAGTACTAACCTGAGAAATGTTACTGGGCACAGCAAAAGAAAGATCATCAATCAGTCTAGCGCAAAATGAAGTAATGAATCATGCGCTTCTCAATATGATTAGTGAAAATAAATAAATAAATATATATATACCGTAATACGATGATCACATTGTAGATGTTTGCAAAAATATTATTCACAAATAGTGTGCACGTGTTGTTCTTACATTACCGGAATTAGAATTTGTTAGACTATTTTATCAACCGCTCAGGCAATCTCAAGCATCTGATCTACAACGATTCAATCCCTGTATATGTTTAGAAAATTCGGTTTCTTTCTCATATCTCTGATTTCTAAAGGATTTGGTGTGCATGTAGTATCTAGTTTCGAAAAGGGGGCCACTGAAAATCCTATGTAAGACGTTGGTTTGTTATCTGCAGTTACCATTGCGTATATGGGGACTTATGGGAAAGCAAAAAAAGTGTCACTTGGGAAACCCTAAAAAAAGTAAAACATAAGGATGTACGTATCAGGTATGTGCCATCAATGTGTGGAAGAACAGATAGAAATCCTGTTCAAAGCGCCCAATGATCAATAAGAATGCAAGGAAGTATTTCATCAAGGCATCCGTAGACGTCTCGTTGCAGAGAAAAACCTGCCTATGGTAACACTCCAGCGACCTTTGATCTGGGTGTACAATGTCCTTGTTTTGAGGCAGTGTGCATCACCAGGGTCACATAGACAGTAATGTTTGAATGTGAATGGAAGAACAATGGGGGGGGGGGGAATAGCTGTTTTTGATAACCGAAGAGTAATGTTGATGGTAGCTAGTTGTGAAGAGAAGTAGTATTTGTTTGTATTTGTTCGGACTTTCCTTTTGTATTTTCTAAGTAATTTTACCATTAAGAGAGACGGTTCATAAACTATAAAGATGTAGCATTACTCTAAAATTGAGGTATCCCTCTATTTATTAAAAACAATGTGACAAGCTACGACGATATTTTCTATGTATAATTCATTGGTGCTAACTTTCTATATATTCGCGTAAACGCTATGCGACAAATTACACACTAAATCCTCTAAGCGACAGAGTGTGAATCCAAAATCCATTCCTTTCGACTTAAAACTCGATTCAAAACGGAGATGTTTTAGTTCAAAATGATGGACTCTGAACAAAGAGGCAGTGGACAGAGACCCGGAAGTGTGTTCGTAGATAACAGCACAAAGCGCTTTACGAATATTGTAAGAACTTACTTACAATAATGATATCGAAGACAATTACGCAATAAAGGTTCGTTTTAATTCACAGTTTCGCGTTATCTTTCACGTAAAGGCCTTATTGATCAATACTTAATAAATTAAAATCTATTAAGCTTAATTTCACCGTTGAATTTGCTCTTGGTGAAATGCAACAACGGTTAAACAGTTACCTGAAGAGACTCCTCACTAAAAGCACTGTCATCTTGTTCAATTGCTGATAGTAGTTCTTCGTATGTATCTCCAGCAGTAGCTGTGCCCGTTGAAGGTATGATTGCTTCAGTTGTTGACAAACTGGATTCCTTTTAATATAATGGCATATCAATACTTTTATAATTTCGAGATCTAGAAACCCCGTAAGGGCTTATGGGATTAAAACTTACACGTCGGTTGGCTTCCAGTTCAACATTTTAATTCAAATTTGGATTTTTGTCACCTTCAATGTAGAGAGTCATTTCAGATGGGAAAACCGTCGATTGCTCTTGGATGAAAAACTCACCTTAATATTACCCGGCCGGGTATCGAACCCGGAACCTCCCGATTGTTGGTTTAATTTGAATGGTAGAACAAAGGGAAGGGAGAATGGGAGTTGTGAGAGAACAAATACAGATGACATCTCTACAGCTGCCGTTAAATGTACACCGTTTTTTTATCTAATATTAAAAATAAGAAAGACCATAAACATAGAAAGATATTCTTTGCTAAAAAGCACAACATACATTACAAAAAGTTAACTAAAGCGTAGCAACTAACCTTTAGTGAGAAATTTAATTCCACAAGATCCAACCCTTGGCCAGCTTTTAAGTAACATGTGCATCCGTCTGTTTCGTCGGAGACCCCCTTTTTCAGGAGAAACGTACAGAAATCTCCTCCGATAAACGCAACTGTGATAAAGTTGATTATCTTTAAAGGCCACAAAAAAAGAAACAGTGTTACATGAATATGACATTCATTGAAATCAACATACTTTAACTTATTTGGGAAAACGAGAACGTAGGCTTATATAGTAGTAACTTTTGACATTTTTATAAGTTGCGGGTTGCTTGATCTTAGCAATATTCATGGTCATTATTTCAATTCCTTTATCTCTAGTTCTTTAGAGAAACTATAGACGACAGAATTAATGTTAATTTTGGGTTTTTGTTCGATAGATTTGTAGAAACAAATTCTTTCAAATAATGTCATCATTTGTTGATGACTTTACTAGCGAAACTGCAGTTAATTTTTAAAGTGATGCTAATTTTAATTTTAAATTATTTAAAAGGATCTTCATTAAAATAACTACGAGGTAATAATACAAATATTTAGTACCATTAAATAACAACAAACCTAATTTACCTTATTGTTGCACAAAAATGACTGGTTTCTATGAAATGATGGAAGCCGATCCGGCTTTAAGCTCAGTAATAAACTTACCAGCAAAAATATACAATATACTTAAATTATATATTTTTTTGCGTGAAACGTGTCATTACATGATACAAAAACTTTTATAAAGCTTCCACTGGCACTGACAATGACAATTGAAACTTAGTTGGAAACATAAATGGATGCGGCGGTTATAATAGCAATACTTAAATAAATTGATTACGTGTGCAATTTATTATACAGGCTTTAACTAGACCATAAGGTATTGATATACTTCCTTACAAAGATGAGTGTCATGCACTAGTTTGTACGTTAATTGATGATTCAGAAAGATTATTCGACTTTCTCTTTTTCCCATATGTGATTCTGCTGATGGTAATAAAGTAATCGAAGAAAAAAATATTCAAGCTTAATAACATGATAGTTTTAAGGTGATTTATTTAAGAATAAACTATTTTAACCAACCTTTTCATTGTTTTCTTCTTTATATGTCCAATTAGTTGGTACTACTTCTTCAAATAAAACTGTCAGAGGCAAATTCCCTTTTCTGAAAAACCAGGCTGGTCTCTGATGCAACACAACGGCATGATTCAAATTGAGAATCTTTTGAGAGTATACAGAGAGAAAATGACATTGTAAGGTTGTGAAGCAATATCATTGATTAAGGTTGTTGTAGTGAAACAGAGAATGGTTCAGGTTATTTGGTAGATGCCGTATCCCTTCACGTAATGTTAACTGTATCTGTACAACGATAGACTATTACAAAATGGGTAAAACCCCAATTGTACCATTTAGCTTACAGTTGTATTTGCTCACTATTACATTTTATATGATTAGTAAAGATGTTAATGGTCCTAATTAGTTTTCATTAGATGCATATCAATATAAAACACCATTATTAATAATGAGTTATTTTTCCTGCACCGACGTTTATGCTACTTTTAACTAACATAATGAAAATACATATAGCTTGCGACACTGAAGCAAAATCAGTTTGAACGTTGATTGTCCACATGGTATCTCAGTTTCTCAAATTAAAAGAGAAACCTGACCTGATAAAAGCTTCAAACGAATTTAAATATAACTGTGCCACTGGCAGAAAAAGACAGTTGTTATGTAAAAAGGTACTTCACGATTTAATGCTATTTTCCCGTATTAACGCAGGTCGGGTTATTTAAACTTGCTTACATCTCGGCAACTTGGTAACTGCCAGTAGTACCCGATATCAAGAAATATTTCATTTTCAATAGAAGAACGCATAGCGGCATACAACATTATCCTCTTTGCCTCGACTTTATCATCACCAATTTGAACTTTCTTCCAGCTGAAATTGTAAAACTGCATCACACAGGTTTCATAAGTTACATCACACTGAGCATTTTGTTCCTCTTCCCATTGTGGTTGGTTGCCTAAGACAAAAAACAAATATGTGATACAAAAAAGTATAATTGAACAACAAAGAAAGGTCCTGATTATAAAATTACTTAGAATAAACATTTTTACTTCTTTCTTTAGAAGCGTTCAACGCAACTCGTATTCACTTACGTGTTCACTTATGTTCAACGAAAATCGTATTCACTTACGTATTCATTTACGCATAAACTTAAATGAATAAGATATGTCAAATTGCTTTTGGTAAGTATCTCAATGTTCAGTCTTGCTGTACCGTCACTCTTGCACTTGTTATTAGTGACTTTGGTCATTCGAATTGTTTATACAGTGGATTACCTAATTATCTTATCAATAAGCTACGTCGTGTACAGAATGCTGCTGTTAGAGGTTTATTTCATATACTATCTAGCTCGCATGTTAGTCTTCCCTCCTGCAACAGGTTCACTGGTTACCTATCATTTACCGAATACATATAAAGATTCTTACGCTGCCCTAAGGACACAGGACCTTGCTATCTTTAGGATTTGCTGTCCAATAGGACCGGTGTTTATTGAACTCGGTCCTTTAATCGTTCTGATATATATATTCTAAGGTTCACTCTAAGTTAGGAGAACGCTCTTTTTGCTTCATTGATTCTAAACTCTTGAATAGTTTGCCTGTTGAAATATGTAGTAGTGACACTTTTTTAATCTTTATGAAGAGGTTTAAAACTTATTTTTTTAGTCTTTATTATTGGCTCAAACGTTTATATATCTTACTGCTTTGATTTTGTATGGTTTGGTTTTCACTTTGATGCTTTATTGATCTTTTCAATGATAAGAATAATCACAGGCTATTTACATAACGTGATTGTAACTCTGATTAATGAGTACATGTAACATTCCGCTGTTGCATTTGCAACCCTAAAATATGTCACAGTCATTCGTACATGGGGTAACACCATTTTATTTTTCGAAGAACATAACCATAATTTACCTTCTTTATGGTGACTGCTGTATACCTTTGCTTTCCATCCACATTTTTTCTCGAGAACCAAACAGTGAGGTAATGTCAAAGTTGCTGGTTTTAAAAGCATAACGTTATTGGGAAGGAGTTCTACCACTACTGAGGAGTTACTAGCAAACGATAATTCAGTTTCATCCAGATAATGATGTGGAATTATTCTCATTTGGACAAAATAATCAAATCGCAGAGCACCGGGAGGTATTTGTAAGCTGACACCGGTATTTTGAATGTCTAGCGTTCCACCGTCTTTGCCGATCTTTGATTCTGCTCTCATGGAACGAGAATCACCTAACGAAGAAAAACAAAAACAATTAAATATATAGACAGTTGAAAAATTATTTTTATTTAACAGACTGTTGTTTGTATTAGTTTTTACTGCTTTAGATATTCATAATGCACTTTCTCTTTTTATATTTAGTCTTCAATTTTGCGATTATTGATGGTTCATGCTTTACATGTGAACCAAGATCGTACCAAATCCGTGTCCTATAAGTAAATGTAAAGAGATCAATCTTGGTTCCATAATTTGATTGCTTTGTCATGTAACGCAATAATGTTTGGCGTAGTAACCTTTGACGTTCACATCATTTACTCCATTGCTATCAATACAATCGCCAAACAATTCTCAAATCATACGATGTACACATGGATACGCAGATAGCAATTTAGTTGTTTAGTCCTGTAATGCATTTCTTTACAACCGTTAGCAGTATACACATATTACCTTCGTCCTTCTTAATGTTCTCGCTTGTACGAATTGATACTTGATCTGCAGACGTCACCTGCGTATGATAAAAGGAAGGATCAAATATACCAGGGATGTTTAAAAAAATGGTTCTCGTTGATACTGTAGAATGTTTAATTGCTTGTACCATATTTTGGGGTGATAAATTCATCTACAAATCACTAGTATCATCAAAAGTGGTTTGCCATAGTGGTTATCATTGCTTTCAACCCACAGAAAACTCAATTTCAAGATATCAATGCGCAATAAATTTGTAGTATATTGCAATGGGATACGTATTGAACTGAACAACATGTGTTGCACACAGTTGACTAAACTATTACACAAGTCATATCGCAATTGACTGCAAATAATGGGCACTAGGAAGTTCTTATCTCCTTCAAACAACTGTTCGTAATAATGATTAACGAATGACACTAAATTTATAATTTTTTCACTATTTTGAACGAATAAAGGATATGCTTCTCAAAATGTTATTATTACCGAAAACTTACAATTCCTTCTTCAAATTCTCTTCTGTCTGATGAACACGTCTCGTTTTCTCCAACTTCTTTAGTGTCCTCTTTCATCTCTGGTTTGGTGGTGAAGAGGAAGGCCAAGAAATTAACAAAGAAACACGGAAGGAAATAAGAAAGACAAATACTCAATTACTCAAAACCACAAATACACATGCTCATTTAAGTTAAGTAAAAAGAAAAGAAAATAGGGGGCAATACCGTGATGGATTACCCATTCCGTTCAATCTCATTTCTCTTTATGAGATTTCTATCATTAGAAAGTCACATACGAACTTGCATGGTCCGAAACTTTGTAGTGTACATTCTTCGAAATTACTCGGAATTTAGCATTCATCGTTTTAGGTAATTAATGTCCGTATATCAACGTATAATATTGCAAAGTATGATTTTAAAATTAAAGTATTTAAAACTACCTACTTTCTACGTTTGTTACTACATGCTGTTTGGAAGAAGTCCTTTGTTGTCTTTGTAACATCATCTAAAGAGGTAAAGGC